>NC_050181.1:7160616-7190616 GCF_008315115.2 Sander lucioperca
GTTGTGCACGCCTGGAGTAATCTGTAGTAAAGAGAAGATCAAAAAATAATATTTGAGCAAAACAATTCATCTTTGCATAATAATTAATTTGCAATAGTTCAATTTAAGATTTTATGTGAACAACCTATTTTTTCCCTTTTAGACTATTACACCATTGAGGGAAATGCATTTGGGAAGATCTGCTCGTTTCCCTTCCTGTACAAAGACCGGTGGTTTGGAGACTGCACTACGTACGACTCCTCAACGAAGCGTCAGTGGTGTGCGGTTGAAACAAAATATGAACATGAACAGTGGGGATACTGCCCGACTGCTTGTGAGTACTGCATTTATGATTTTAATCTCACTACAGTGAGGAAAAAGCATGATTGGTGCACATACCAGCACTACACATATGTATCTTCAGACAAATGAATTTGGTTTCAGAGCACACATTAGATTATACTACATGTTGTTGTTCACTAGTTTAGACAACATATTTGATGCTTAACACATAGCTTTCAATATAAGAGCAACATTTAAGGTTGTTACAATATACAATTACAATATGTTACAATACAATTAAAATGTTTAGATGACTAAAGTATTTAGTTTTCTCTCTGTTTCTGTATTGATGCACAGCATCAGACAGCTGGGCGAATAACATTGTAACAGGAGCGTATTACCAGCTCAACACACAGTCGGTTCTGACTTGGGCCCAGGCTGATACCAGCTGCAAACAGCAGGGGGCCTCCCTGCTCAGTCTCATCGATCTTCATGAGCAGGCTTTTGTCACAGGTAAGACGCCACCTGGTGGATGTTTGCTTGTATTGAAACAGATACATACTGACCCAACAGTGGTTAGATTATACAGATATTAAAAACTGTTTATTTCACATGGGTTAAAACTATTTTGTTATTCAATCAAAATGCTTAAATAAGCATTCCATTATGTTATGCTTTTATGTATGATCTTATACAGTATATGCACCATTTTTTTTTTATAAATTGCCATTTGAACTGCAGTTTAATGCATCCATTCTAAAGAAGTAAAAAACATGTTAAATATGCAGTCTAATGGCCAGTATCTGTTTCATTAGAATACTTATAAACATTCAAAAAAAATCTTAAATACATTTTAGAAAGGTAAGACTTGATGATTGATCTTGTTCACAGTGCAGTTCTCCATGTTTTAGGCGTTTCCAATGAGATTTAATTGCTTTTTTCTTTAATTATTGTTATTCAATTGGATAACAGAGACAATGATTGTAGCTCTGTTTTAGCGAAAAAGCAAACAGGAAATCATAGATGAAATGACTACCGGTTACTTTTTGCACCCATTTTTCTCAACTTGATGTATGATCAAATTACACTTCAAACTTTAAGACACCAGTTATTTCAGGAAAAACAGTTCCAGAAGCTTGACATCCATCTACTGTTGCGTTAAACATTGAGTTCAAGGATCATTGTGACACTGTGAGCACAGAGGAGAGATTGTGCAATCCATTTTGTTCAGGAGTGATATGAAGCCTCTGCACTTTGGTTGCAAATCTGAAGGTCTCATAGGAACTAAAGTGCCCCAATCTTGCTCAATTTATTCAGCATAACTTTATCACACATTATTAGATACACCGATACATACAGCGTTTGTTTTAGCCTGATACTTATTAGGAACATGATTCCTCTTGTAAGATTTCCCTTGTGTGTTTTGATGCGTTTGGTTTATTTTTTTGTGCTAGAGCTTGAATTCTGTCTTTTTGCTGACCTGTTGCAATGAAAAAGAGGAACAATATGGAAAAGAGGAACAATTTATTTACTCTGTCCTTTTCCTTTTTATATTCTTCTTAACCACACAAACACATAAACACACAGCACTATTGGGATCAGGAAAACATAGACTTTGGATCGGGCTGGTCTTGGACCCAGAACATGGCTGGCAGTGGTCTGATGGGAAGCCCTTCCGTTATCTGAGATGGAGTACAGGTAAGTCTTCACTCCAATAAAACAGCCTGAAACTTTCATGTTATGTTTCACCCTCATGGCATTGTTTTCTAGACACAGGGAGATTTTAAAGATAAAGAAGCTCTAAAAACCAACTGTACACTACCTTCCCAGCACCAAACAGTCAGCGACTAGCTGGTTATCAAAGTGGAGCATTTAGCAGCGAAAGAGACAAACAATTCCCTCAGGAGTTGGTAGAGAACAAAAACATTGCTAATAGAGAGTAAATATGTGACTTATCAAGTTGCAAATCCAAGTGGCAAAACATCAGCTATTGCAGGTTTACATTTTTTTTAACAAGGCAAACCCATATAAAAACATTTCCTTTTCATCTTTTTTTCTTTACTCTGTAATTCTACTTTTTATCTCTAGATTAGATCCTATCAATTCTCCTTTTAATGTAGTGTTATTGTATATATTGTACTAGATTACACAAAATGTTATACCTTGTATATGATATCTAATTCTTTTAGATAAAAGAAAACCAGGCTGTCTTAGTCAGTTTATCTAGTTAAGTGGAGGTATAAATGCAGTATTCTATTCATATTTGAAACTATAAATCCTACAAATAATTTAACATCATTGAAACATACAAATAACTGATGTTAAAATTTTCAAGAATGCAATGAATGTGGATCTCCACTTTTGTTTTAGGAAATCCACTTCCTAATCCGGGACACAACTGTGCATTTCTTGACTCTATTGGGCAGCACACTTGGCAAAGTTCATCCTGCGTCAAGAAACTGGGCTACATCTGCTACAAAGACGGGGCCCCGCCAACTCCTCCACAAAGTACAGAAACATATTCTACTCAATTTTATTCCAACCTCCTCTGGCTGTTTCATGTGATGACGTTTACTCTATAATTTCAGTCAATTAATCCCCTTTATCTTTTGCTCATCAGTTGAGCAAGGATTTTGTTCAGCCCCTTGGATTCCCTACAATGGCCACTGCTTCCACCTTCATCGTGCTACGCAAACATGGTCTGATGCTCAGAGAGAGTGCCGCAAAGAAGACGGGGACTTAGTGAGCATTCGCAATGTGGAGGACCAAAGCTTTGTCATCTCACAACTTGGATTCGGTACGTCAAGACAAAAGACATTAAGACAGTCCAACCTTCTGTCTGTTTTTGCTGTAGACCGATTTTAAAACGTCTTTTTTGTATTCAATATAAAAATCAAAAAAACTCAATAAGTCTGAATAGGAAGGGAGGACACGTGTACACTGTATACACATGTGTATTAGAACCTATTAGTTTTATTGCTGACAGATTTAAGGATGTCTACAATTGTCCATGTTTACCAATGTTCGCATTGTACCTATAGCGTCATTAATTTCAGTTTGTAGAACATAATGTTAACAGTGTAAAATGTTTTCCGCTGGTTGACATGAGGTACATTCTTCACTGCAGGAACCTCTGATGAGCTCTGGATTGGACTGAATGACAGGAAGACAGAAGGGCTGTTTGACTGGAGTGACCACTCTACTGTCAGCTTCACCAGCTGGGAGTTTGGGAAACCGTCTGTCTCCACTGATACAGAGGACTGCATTCTCATCAGGGGAGAGGTAAGGCATCCTGGTATTATTCATCCTATTTGTGCAAAAAATATTCCATCTCATTACCACCCAGAAAAAAACAGAAGAAGAATATGAGTATATGTAGTCTATCTATCCAGTACATTCAATCCACAAGAATGCAAATGTTTACAGTGTTGTTTTCTTGCAGAATGGGAACTGGGCAGATCGCTCGTGTGATGAGAAACATGGTTTTATCTGTATGAAGCAGAGTGCCACTGAAAGCACCGGAGATGAAGTAGATGTAGATATAGGCTGCAAAGCTGTGAGTACATTTGCATGTAATCTATGAAAATAGTAGATGACCTCTAAAACCATCTGGGTAATCAAAGTGCATGATTAAACCCAGAAATTTATTTTGAAAATTGGTTTTCATATCACGTTCAGTGGGAGGTCAGCTAAGCATCTCTCTCATGTAGATTCAATGTCTTTTATGAAGAAAATGGATATGGTACATTTTAAAATCACAACTCCTCAGTTCTAATCGATGCTCGGTTTCCTACAGGGTTGGAAAAGACATGGCTCCTACTGCTACTTTGTAGGAACAGAGACAAAGACGTTTGATGAAGCTAAAGAGGACTGTAAGACCTCAGACTCCTACTTAGCTGATGTTTCAAATGGGTAAGAACACTTCATGTTTTTATTAGCCATGGTATAACTGTGTTTGCAAGTACTAAACAGTATATTTCACATAATTCAATGAGACATAAAAATCTATGAACTTGTGTAAATATTTTCAGGGTGGATAATGCCTTCCTCGTCAGCTTGGTCGGGGTGAGACCAGAGAAATACTTCTGGCTAGGCCTCTCAAACCAGAAAGACATTGATCAATTTGTGTGGACCAACACAGACTCAGTGAGGTTTACTCACTGGAATGCTGAAATGCCAGGTATGGAGAAAGATGCAATTTTATCTTTAAAATAGAGGGCATAAACAGCAGTTCCACAATTTACATTCCACAATTTTTCTCCTCAACAACTCAAGGTTACAAAAAGGGCTGCGTTGCCATGACAACTGGGATTTTGGCCGGACTATGGGATCTGCTGCCCTGCACCAATCAGGAAAAATACATCTGCAAACACCTGGCAGAGGGGGCAGTTATAACCGTTGCACCACAGACTCAAACTCCTCCTCAGTGTGCGGAGGGTTGGATTCGAGTGGGAACAAGGAACATGTGCTCCAAGGTACAACCGGAGGTCAACCTCAGCTAAACAAAATTAAAACATGTTAGCTCTACCTGATAATACCAACAAAACAAGACAAGTGTCCTGCCACAATCACCATGATATATTAAACATGTCCCCTGCAGGCAATTCAAATAAAGCAAACACGCTCCCTCCTCTCCGGCTCAACGAGCCAGATAGAGAGAAAGCAGCAGTGGTCGAGCGAGCTAGAAAGTAAATGAAGAGAGAAAGCCACGCTGGCAGGAACAAAGCTGTGAATCAGAGGAATAAAACGTTATTTTCTGATTGTTTTACAGTGGTTACATTCTAAAGCACAAATCAACACACTCACACCTCCGCACAACCCTGCGGAAAGGAGCCGCACTTTGTGTGAATGCAGAGCTTCATCCTGTCGCTGCTTGTGTGTCTGTGTCGGTCAAACCGACCCAACACATCCACACAGCGATGTAAAGACACAGCAGACAGACAGTTAGCAACCAGCTGGTGAACATTGTGTAGCATTTAGCAGCTAAAGAGGCCGATATTTGCTTCAGGAGTTGGTGAAGATCATAAACAGAGCTAAAAGAGAGTGAATATAAATAAATATACAAATGGTATGATATACAACAACTGTTTGTATATCAAACCATATCAACTGAAAAGGTGATAATATGTGAATTTTGTGTTTACAACTTGTTTCTGCTGCTCCTAAGTGACTGAAAAAAAACGGAAATAGGAGGAAATAGGGAAATACATAATTTTTTCTCTCAATGATACACACATCTTGGCTAAAATAAATATAAACAAGTCTATTTAAATAATCTATTCTACTAGTGTACATGCCTGGACTAGGCTACTTTAATCAGGCTTTCACTCTTGTGTTCAAGTTTTTCACAGGGCCTCGTGCAAATGAGAAGACCTGGTATGAGGCCAGGGATTACTGCAGGGCCATTGGAGGAGACCTGCTCAGCATTCACAGCGCCTCTGAGCTACTTGTTGGACGGTATGAGCTGGTTAAATACAATTTTAACTTAGAGTTGCAGCACCAGACACCTATAAAAAAAGCATAACTCTTGCAGTATTAAAGATAACACCCATTAATATACATTATTAAATACCTCTGTATGCAAGAGGATTGAAAAACTGGCTCATAGAGGCATTCAAGTGTAAGTTTCATACTTACAGTGAATAAATAAAAAGTTAAAAAAATTAAATAGAATAGAATATTTACTCTGCTATTAAGACGTGATAATTGGCTTGAGTACTTCTTTGCTGTGGTACTCATCACTTCAGTTACGTCCTGCCTTGAAAGGGCGACAACATGCTAAAATAAGGTTGCATACACAAATCATTTATTTCTTTTGTTCAACAGACATGGAAAAGCCTGGATTGGACTTCATATTCCTGACACGAGCACTGGTTATACATGGAGTGATGGATCCCCGGTTAGTTAACTGTGTTTTACTTTTTACAACTTAATCTACCCCATCATATACCCCAAGAAACATTTGTTATTGTTTTCTAAATGTTTCCATATTTTTTTGTTATGGCTTTTTGATTCCAGGTAAACTTCCAGCACTGGCAAGAAGGAGAGCCAAACAATCACAATAATGATGAATCTTGTGCTGAATTCATAATCTATAAGTCAGATGGGGCCGGGTCTTGGAACGATGTGAACTGTGATAGTTACAATGACTGGCTGTGTCAGATCCGTGCAGGTACAGTTGAAAAAGTTACTCATTTTTTGTCAGATATCGTTTGTCTCTTCTGAAGAGAAATCATTTTTTTCATTCATTCAGGAAAAACTGACTTGTGTATGCATGCTATTTCATGCTTTTGATTGCCTTCCCCAATGCTGCAAAGCTTCCCACAAGAAATATCTTCCCACAAGAAATATCACGAACACATCTCCAACAACAGGGATTAAGAGTTGTTGATTTGACTAATTACAAAGATGATTTACATTATATTTGGCCGGTAACCAGATCAGTTCTGTTTAGTTTAGATTTTTACAAGAAAACAAAATAAGACATCTACAGACAGTAGAGGTAAAAAAATGAATTAACTCAGGACAATCAAGTGAAACTTTCACAATGGTTAAATCATCAATATGATTAATTAGACCACAGAGAGAGTAATAGGATAAGTTAACATGAATGTAAATAAAGCCACTTTCCCAGCCAAGTATATATGTTTGCTGGATCATAAGATCATTGTCCTGCTGCATTGTCCTTACATTTGAGGGACTATGTATGAAAAGGACTATGAACCTCTATGATTGCTGTAAGTCAGCATTTTAACCTTTGGTATGTTTTCTATAACAACACCTGTATAAACTTAAAAAGCAAATACTTTTTAAATGAACGTTTCATTTTTGTAAGGTCAGGTTATCAAATACTGACTCATTTATTTATTTATTTATCTTGAACAATCAACAATGTTACAAGATAAAACAACAACAACAAAAAATATATAAAAGGGATTAGTTCAAGAAGGAGCAGGCGGAAGCAAATAGCTTATTTGGTCCTGCCCCTATTTTACAAAATCAAATTGATACAAAGTAAGTTGATATGCAAATACAGCATACATTTTTTTTCAGTCTTACAATAACTTAAAACAGTACAACAATATACAACAATACCTTTATGTTACAATTCCGTTCCTGTGTTTCGGTCTATTCTTTTCTGTATTGGTCAAGTAATGATTTCTTTAATCTATTTTTGAACTGAATGATATTATGGCTCTGTTTGATGTCACTGTTCAGTCCATTCCACAAGGTCACCCCGCAAACTGAAACACACATACTCATGAGATCAAGAGAAGTACTCTACGTCTGGTATATTAATCAATGCCAACTTATTTTGCTCACTTTGGCAAGAAACATGCTATATACTGTTACTGTTGACCGTACTGTTATCCATAGTAACTCACAGTATGAGTGGTCAAACCTACAGTATGCCCATGCTACATGCTACTGCTATGCTCCCTCTTCTGGTTTACATTATCTCACAATACAAGATTAGACTCAAGATAGGGTACGGAGTGGGGGGCTGGCAGATTTGTTTGCTTTATTTCTACATGAAATGAACACTTGTTTGTGGCCTTACAGGAGTGACTCCAAAACCACCTCCAAATAATACTGCGGTGGGTAAGTTGACATTGTATAACCAAACACACGCCCAGGGTGACAAACATAAAATGCAACATATTGGGAAACTAGTGATGGCTAGTTTAACTTCAGTCACATTTAACCCGTTTTGGTCCACTTGAGCAGACCAATATATCTTAAAAAAACGTAACCAAACAAAAATACAGCACACTTGGTGCAAGTAATATTACCGTTTCTAGCTGGTACCATTAAAAACTGTTCACTTTGATGGTGTATAACACATTAGACATTAAGATTGTATGCTGTAAAAGATGTATAACAGGAAGAAACTTCAAAATAAAACACATAAATCGTCAAAATGTTTCTAAAACCTTTGCAGACTATAACACCACTTCAGATGGTTGGCTTGTGTGGAGAGGGAATCAGTATTTTATTAACACAAACGCAATGTCCATGGAGGATGCTCGTCACTTCTGTCAGCAGAGGCATGGTGACTTGGTATCTGTCACCAGTAAAGATGAAAACCTATTCTTATGGAAAAAGGTAGATGTTTGTTTGTTTTTTGTTTGCTAAACAAATTTGTAAAATGTTATTCATATTGAAAGAACTTAGTAACTAGAAAAGTAGGTCTTAAAGCTTATGTGTATTTCTGTGTGTGTGCGTTTACAGATTTCCAGAAGCTATAGGTCCTATTATTTAGGTTTGTCAGTGGATCTTGATGGGTCATTTTGGTAAGTATCAATGAATGCCATTGAATGTAATATAGGGAATCAGGAGGTTAGAGAAAACACTTTGGCCTATTGATTTATTTATTTTTTAGTATTAATGGCTCTTACAGTAGGCAGGCTGGCAGCCTAAATAGCACAATAGTTCATTTTATTTCCCCTTAACTCACTCATTCAACTCATAAACCTTTTTAAGCAGTTTTAATGCTTCAGTTTGACTTCATAAGCATTATTTCTTGATTTTTAGTGGGGATTTTCAGCTACATCGCTAGATTTTATTTGTCTTCTGTTTATTTACCATGCAAAACAGCAAAAAGTTGGATAAAAAGTTCTAATGTGAAGTCATTATTGTTTGCATGATTTCACATTATGCTTCAACTAAACCATGTGTGCTTTAAGGTGGATGGATGGTTCTCCAGTGGCGTTACAAAAATGGGATGAAGATCAACCAAATTCTAATGCCTTTGATGAGAACTGTGTTTTTATGACTTATTATATGGGTGAGTAATTGCAAACTGAAGAATGACAAATTAAAATGCTCTGGATAAGATTAGATTAAGTAAAAAGTTGCTGGTGAAATTTTACACATTATATATCTGCTGTACTTACAGGCTTCTGGCGTACTTGTAATTGTGGCCAAGAGCAACAGTCCATTTGTAAACGAGGAAACTCAGCACCTGTCAACACCACTGCCGCCCCCACAGTTCCTCCGAAAGGTGGCTGCTCACCCAAGTGGACCAAGTTTGACTCAAAGGTCAGAAATCACTGTTGACAGTTAGTTTAGATCTTCAGTGCAAAACTTCTTCTGATCTGAAATCACTCTCATTTAAGAGCCTTTGGGACTGAATTGATTAGTCCAGATGTGTTTTACAAAACTGTTATTCAACATCTGAACTGAGTGGTAAAAGAATCAGCTTTCAAAATGACAGTATGCCACACCACCTGTCCTGTTTTATACAACATGCCCTTATTTAGGCAGGTGTTGCAACTATTGGTGTATTACAGAAAATGGAAGGCTTGTCATAGTTTAATTTGGAAACCCTACATGCATTCATGGTATAATGTAGAAGATCCTCCGATAATATTTATCATAGTTTGGGCTTTAAAGGCAAGTCCACATGCATAGGGCCAATTACTGTAATGTGCCATAATCCAGTTATACTACTCCAATACAGAGTAGCCTAGATGCATATTTGAAAGTATAACTAATAACAGTGAAAACATTAAAGTCACGTGATAAAATTAAGAACGAATTTATGAAATGTTTTTCATGTGATACATTTTTATAAGAGTTTCAGACTTGTACATATATGTAAAACATCTTTTTTCACATGTGGTTTTTGTAAAGAAGGAGCAAATAAATACAGAGTTTGGTGAATAAGCACAAAAACATGTTTAAGATCAGATCAGATGGCATCAAAGCATATTGAAAGATGGCTAGTGTTTAGTTGTAGAGTGAAAAATCACTATTTTATTTCTCATCTGCAGTGTTACAATATCATTAGTAACCAGAAGGCCACCTGGGAAGACGCAATGACACAGTGCATTTCCATGAAAGGCAATTTAGTCTCAATTCCCTCAAGGCGTGTGCAAGGTTTGTTCTTCTGTTTTTTCCAAATATCTTTTATATTGATCATAATCGTACATAATCGTGTGTACAATGTAAATAGAGAGTGTGAAAGTTCAATCTTGACCTTGGAAAAAACACCAAAAATATCTTTAGAATTTTTTTTTTTTCATATTGATTTAAATCTAATTTAATCATAATCTTGCAAAAATGGCAAAATTAAACCTTTGTAAAAAGTACCGTTGGAAAATACTTCATTACTACCTTTGAAATTTTCAGCATTTTTGACCACCAAAATGGCTGAATCAGCAACTACAGACCTGTGGATTGGTTTAAATTGTTTAAAACGAGATGGGTTTTACTGGGTCGATGGCAAAGCAAGGCAATTCACCAACTGGGGCCATTCTGTAAGTATACACAATCTACTAGCTTGGTGTTTGAGGTACTGTTTAATTGAAATAAAAAATGTTTGAAATATTATTTATCTTGTTCTGCTCTTAAGAAACATCGACGTCCTCCGGGGGCCTTTTATCAGAGATGGAATGAGGTAACATATATCAAAAATATCATTCCTTGTTACTGTTGGCCATGACATAGAGTGTCATGACAAACACAAATGACGAAAGTGACAAAAGTGTGTCAGCTGACAAACAAAGAGTTAGTCATCAGGCCAATCAATCAATCAATCAATCAATCAATCAATCAAGATCACTGCAAGTTTACCAGGTAGTCAGCATAAACTTTGATGTCACACTGAAAAGATTTTTGAAATCCTAACCACTCCCAATGTACTTCACCAGGAAGAATGTGTTGTGATGACCAGCGGTTCCACCTTTGGCCTCGGTAAATGGTTAATTAAGTCCTGCAATGACACCAATGGATATGTCTGTCATCGAAATCTTGGTGAGTTTATCCTTTTTCTCTTTTAGAAATTGCCTGAGGCTTAAAAATGAATCATGCAATATCTTGTTTAAGTAAAGTATGTAGGTCTTACATTAAGCAATTGGTTTACAGCACCATTCTGCCCAAACATCAATACGCATTCCATGCAGTAGACTAAACATGGTTTGGAAAATTGTTTACAGTAAAATTAACCTACAGTTCCTGAGACAATAATGTCTGTAAAAAAAACTTTAAAAAATGGATTTATCTCTCATCTCAACAGACCCAAAAATCCCAGCTCTGCCAGAGCCAGCAGTTACTAACATCTATGTTAATCTGGGAAATGACAGCATCAAGGTTGAGACTAAAAATCTGACCTGGGACGATGCCAAGAAACAATGTGAAGATGATAAAGCCAACCTGGCTAGCCTGCGAACTGAGTGGACGCACGCCTACGTGGAGCTGCTGGCTATGAATCTCAAAGCTCCTCTTTGGATTGGATTGAACAAGAAGCAGGTACAGCGCTGCAACCAACTAAAATTACTACACTGTAGCGCAAAAACTCCTACAGGCTAGTTCCAGGTTAAACTGGAACCTTAAAAAAGTAGTCAGATACTATACAACAATTACGAATAACTAATTTACTAAAAATGATTAGCTTTTATCCATGACATATAACATAGAACCCTCACAAGACAGCTGACCATCTACTCTGTGGTGTCATATAAAAGCGTAGATTTGTTTAATCTATTTGGCAAAGAAAGACATTTTAAAAAGCCATTTACAATGCATGCCCAAATTCAAATGTTGATTTGATCCATTCTTGCTTTCAGACAGGCGGTTTTTTTAGGTATATTGATGGCTGGCACCTGAACGCTGCCAGCTGGGCTGAAGGTGAACCAAGCAGAGACCAACCTTGTGTGTACATGGATGTGGATGGAAAATGGAGGACTGCTTTCTGCAATCGGACCATGAACAGTGTTTGCATGCTGTCTACAGGTATGATCACTAGCAGACAATGTAAATGAACACAATCCAGGTATCATGCTGAGTGTCAACTACTGTAGGTTAAAGTGATTATACTGTAAATGCTTTAATATTCTTTATTTTGCTTACGCATTTGGTACACAGTGTGTGAGATGTTAGCTTGTTGCTTGTTAGCAAGCCATAAAGGAATACTTAATCCTTCAGTTGATCTAAAATATGTCACCAAATCTTCCGATACATGGTTTTCACGTAATAGAGCACTACTGCATGTTCCCACAACAGTTCTGTTTTAAGATGTGGTCTTGTTACTTTATATCCACCTTGATGTGAGTTTGTGATTTCAACAGTCTTCGATTATAGAAATTCATGAGCACTGAAAAAGGTCAATTCACAATACTCTAGCCTTTATCCAGGATCTTGATCAGAGCTAGTTATTAGAATGACAGTATATAAAGTTCACTGCATTTAACAACTAGTAATTAGTTGATCCCCTCATCATTGTTTCTGTCACTCACAGATGTGCCACCAACAGAGTCAACCAACTTCCCAGGGATTTGCCCTGAACAGACAAACGTGGAGTACCAACAGAGTTATACCTGGCTGCCATTTAAGGGTCATTGTTATTTGTTTATGACAGAGGAAATTGAATGGGCAGATGCAGCTAGCAGCTGTATCAGGCATGGTAAGAGACACACAGGCAGAGAGAATTGTGTGCAGAGAAAATTGGACAATTTAAGATCAAGGGCATGATGTGTTGTTTACTGATGTCAGCAAAAAGGAATAAACAGCAACTAGTAATAAATGTTTAGTAATTGTTACAACTAGACTGTTTTTTGTTATGAAGGTGGAATCCTCGCTAGCATTGAAGATCCTGATGAGCAACAATTCATTAAAAGCAATCTGGAAAGATTTCAAGATAGCCACAGTGCTTTCTGGATCGGCCTGTATAAAACTCATAAAGGTATGATTACACTCTTTGAAAAAATATTTTCAAGAAAAAAAATGTATTTTTCTTGTAAACAAACAAAAGTTTAGTTTACATTCATTGTTCCTCACCAAAAACGCATTGTGTGTATCTTTCAGATCTAACAAACCAAACCAAACCTCATACACATATTTTGAACACATTAAAACCAGAGGCCTGTACTACGAATCAAGATCAACATGCCCTGGATTTCTCTCAGTTATCTGGCTATCACGACGCTGGTTATCAACTAGTTCAATCAACCCAGGGTTTCCTAATCCAGCGGCGCGCGCGTTCACATAAAAGAGGCGGTGTTTGCACAGCACGACCAATCGCAAACATCTACCAGAGCCTCATATTTTACATAAGAAGAGGAAATTATAATTCTACATAAATATGAATAACACAGACACGGTTTTTGCAGGCAAAACGTAATACAGTCGCTGCTTCCTAAAACAGGAGGAAAGCTGGCAAAAAAAATAGCCGACGCTGTAAATGCATAAATCACAACGCTTATCAATATCACTTCCCCATCGGTCAGGCACTAGATCTGACCATAATTACACTTGTGCACTTTCCATAAACTGCCGTTGCTTTAGACTATTATTTCAGTTGCAACCCTGGCAGTGGTAATAAAATATATAAAAACATAATTCAAACTGATGTGGCATTGGCAACACACGGCTCAAGAAGCCGAGCCGATATGTAATTCCCTCCCATTACAATCTATGTATTTCATAAATATACACATCAGGGAATGCTAACGGGGTTGTCGTTCTCTAAATGTTTTAACTTTTATGTGCGCACCCCTTTCTCCCCCTCTCCCTCTCTCCCTCTCTCTCTCTCCGCCCACCGAGCTCCGCCTGATCTTTTAAGAACGGTGACGCCGTTATCAATCGAGTATTGATTGGTCGGTAGGCGGTGCTTTTACACCGATTGATCTCTAATCTCCAACATAACCTGCTCCCGACCAGGTTAGGTGTTCAGCATAAGTTACCACGGTGATTTAACCCGGTAACAGTGATCCACCTTCGTGATACAGAAAACCCTGGGTTGAACCTGAAGTTAGCTCGTTAACGCCAAATCTTGCTTCGTAGTACAGGCCTCTGCTTTGTTGGGCGCCTGTGTAGCTCACCAGAGCATGCTCCCATATACAGAGGCTCAGTCCTCACCCTTTGGCCCTTTGCTGCATGTCATTCCCCATCTCTCTCCCCTTTCATGTCTAAGCTGTCCTAGCTAATAAAGGTCTTAAATGCCAAAAAAAAAAATCTTAGGAAAAGAAATCCTGCTTTGTTTACATCCATGTTTGTTATCTAGCAGTCTTCTTCTTCATTACTTTTGATGGTGCATTGATGTATATCTTGGTGCTTTACCGCCACCTGTCAATCAGTGGAATAATGTGAAACAATTTGCAGGAATATGTATCACGTCATCATGTGAAAAAAGTGATATATTAAGTTTCTGTTTGACCCTAGGGACATGGTTGTGGTTGGATAAAACAGTCATGGACTACACTAACTGGGCTCCAGACGATAGTAATAATGACTTTGCAGAGATCGGAACCTCAGATGGGGCTTGGAGGACAGGTCGCAGATGGCACGACAGAGCATACATCTGTGAAACACCCAAAGGTAAGATCATCATACCAATGTAGTTGAATGTATGGTGTTTCAATAAGCACTTCTCACTCTCACACTTAAAAATACTCAGGATTAAGAGGGAGCCATAATCATACTCTAGACTCTGTTAAAGATCAATTTTCCCTAAAAAGTTAATAAAATTGATTTAAAAAAAAACATACGTTGCGCGTTTATGATTGTACAGTTTATATTAATATGCGGCTTGTTTCCAAACAAGAATAAGGGTCATCCTCCCTCAACTGCCATAAAATCAACATCCAGATCAGATCATCTTTTGCATCTTGGTTATTTTACAGGTTAATTTATGTGGATTCTGCTAGGCTGGACAGTGACAGGGATCAGAGTCTTCCATCTAGGGGAGCTCAGACCTGGATGTGGAGATGGTCAAACTACACATTGTTATTCCTTTAAGAGTGTTACTTATCTCAGCATTTTTCACTTCTTTTCCCAACAGTGATGCCCGAAGATTCAGGATCAAAAGCTGGTAAGTTATACCTTTGTATCTCCTTAAGTTGTGTAGTATTTGAATTATTTAATAATAATATTTGATAAAATGGTACATATAATGCAACATTGATGGTTATCAAAAATATAAAATAATAATATTTGAAGTCAAATTTAGTTTTGAATTGTTTTGACTGACCAACATCTACTGCATTTTGTGCAGAACCTCATGGAGGTCAGGATCCTCGCAGTCGTGTCCACACGAGTTTGATAGTTGTGCTGATCATTGCTATCACTTCTACACTGATAGTCATTGCATTCTTTCTCTACAAGAAGTCTCCTCGTCCCTTACCCACCTTTGACAATCCACTCTACTTCGACAGTGAACGATCCCAGCCCGACGTGGTCGATACCAATAAACTGATAGAGAATGCAGAAGTAGAAAACCCTGAGCCTATTATAACTCTGTGATTTATAAAGTAGCAGAATCTAGTGGGACATACACTATACTGTCCTGTATCCCAGACCTTTGTATTCACTTTGATGCTTCATTAGTGTTTATGCTTAGTTTGTTTTTTTACTATAGTTGGTATATATTCAGTTATTTAACAATATGTCACTAAGTGTTAGTTTCAATGGAGTTGGCAATGTCTGACCTCGTGGAACAGAACAATTTAGGCTCTAGGATGTCTCAATGGGAATTATTGGTATTTGATTTTGTCTTTTTATCTATGATTGAATGTATATAATTGTTACATGTTATGCTTGTGCTCACTATATGCTGTTCATTGCTTGTAGTGCCTGTGACTGTTAAATGAACATTAAACTTGGCACTAAGCAATTGAGTTCTGTCTCGTGAAATAAAATAACACACAAAATAACCAACAATGCTTTTATTTTGGTAAACTGCATGTGTTTATTATTTATTCAATTAATGCAGAAGCAAAGAGCAACTTTCTCCAACCCTATCCTAAGCTGTTTTACTTACACCTGATAGCTGAAGGAGGATGGCAGAGGTCAGAAACTCTCAGAGATAAAAATGAGAAAGAATCCCACATAAAACCCATCAAGACAAATGTGTTCAGTACACGAAAACTAATCCTTAACACCAACTTCCGCTTAAAGAATCATTAATGTAACTTTGCATTGTCATTATTATGTAATATGTTACTTACTAGTCAAAAGCTCAGTGAAAGACAGTAAAAGCCAATCACATGGCAATAATTCAGTTAAAGATACATGACGGTTCAACTATTAACTATTATAAACAGCACATGTTTAAGCATGTTTTTTTACTGAACTAAAGGAAACAGTGCAGCAAACCAACTGACTGAACCTAAATGAACTAAGACAATGAGAAGACAAAATTATTATTTTTTCAATTATACTGTCAACTTCAATGACAAACACAAACTGTAAAGTACAGTGGAAGGAGAAGTTTGCTGTGGAGGCAATGTTATCTTTATAAAAACATGCACACAAGCTGGCTGGAAGAGAAATGTTGGCCCATTTTCAATGCCAACGGCACACCTTAGGATAGAGATGCAGACAACATGACAACACATTGAAAGTTGAAGAGTAATTTCCACTATAGTGTCTTTGATTTTGTTCGTAAATAGTTTTTTGGCTACATTCCAAAGAAGACATGTAAGTTTAGCTTTTCTGTGTTGTTAAACTATGTGTTTATTTCAACTAAAACTAGAGTTGTCCTAATCCAATGCAAGGTCCTTCATAAAGTCCACTACACAAACAATTATCAGCAAAATTATCTAAAATATACTCCGCTGTCTGGGACACCTGTAACAGGTGTAACCAGTCTCCTGCCAACCATACTCATATGTTCTGGTCTTACTCCAAACTAACAACTTTTTGGATGGGCATTTTTGACACCATGAGTAGAGCCTCCGGGCACATTATCCCCCCTAAACCTCTATCAGCCATTTTTGGCATTTCCCCTGATACTGACCTCCCTGTTGCACTGAGGCGGGCCCTGGCATTTACATCTCTGCTAGCTCAGAGACTGATCCTGCTCAACTGGAAGCTTCCCCGCCCCCCTACACACGAGCGTTGGATTAAAGAGGTGCTCGACAATTTGAAGCTGGAGAAGCTTAGATCTTCTTTGAAAGGCTCCATCTCGACATTCCTAGAGATGTGGAACCAGGCTTCGAATTATGATTTCATCTTTGTGAGGGTCTCTTTAAAAAAATTAAAATAAAAAAAGTAGTCTATGAGCAGCAAATTTTGAGCATTAAACACTTCATTTCCTGCATTCAGGTGAATTTGTATGCACCTATTTACCTTTTTCTGAATCAAGGTATGCTGGAAATATCTTTATGTAAAGGGAAACATAGATTACAATCCAAATATAAACACATAATGGAATATATTACAATAAGGCTCTCAGGCATTCTGTATTGGTATTTATTCTCCTATAGATCAACTTTTCTAATTATAACTGAGTCAGCACACATGTAGCCTCTAATTTAATCTTCCCTCCTCTTTTGCATCTTTTGTTGAGGAAGTAACCTCCTTAAATGTGCATATGACAATTATTCACCTCAATGATACATGAATTCATTTTTTGGGCATTTTTAGGCCTTTATTAACAGCTGAAGACATGAAAGGGGAGAGAGAGGGGGAACGACATGCAGCAAAGGGCCGCAGGTCGGAGTCGAACCTGGGCCCGCCGCGTCGAGGAGTAAACCTCTATGGGCGCCCGCTCCACCAACTGAGCTACCCGGGCGCCCACATTAATTCATTTTAATGGATTAATAAAGCCCTGGACGGTAATATTTCAGATGTGTTTGAGCAAGATTACTGCTCATGTTCAAAACTTTGTGCACATTCAAAATATATCCCATCTGTGCTCTCTGTGTTTTGGAGGAGTCGTGATATTTTGAGAAAAATAAAGTGATAATAGGCTATTACAAGAATAAAGTCACTATACTTCAGAAAATAATCTACCTGCATCATAGTCTGCTGTGCATTACGTGATTGCTCTGCTGATACAGTAGATCTCAGACCTTCTGACAGACTCAAGCCCCGTTTGGATCTCTGGTCTCTGAATAAGAGAAAGTTTAGGGAAGTGGCTGTACGCTGCTCTACATCAGTGGTGGGAAACCAAAACTACGGCACAATTACACGGAGCCGCAGCATGTCGACAGCAGAGCGCGTCCAAACCTGAAGCTGCACAGACTACGGAGGGAAGGCGCGCTGCTCATCTCTGTTTTTACAGCGAGAGTGGACACTAAGCGACGCACAGGTCTGCTTCAGAGCTCCGTGTGTTTGGGAAAAGTGCTTTATTTATGATTTAAATAATGGTGCTGATGATTTTTAGAGACCCCCACAGGTGTATGATTTTACTGCTTTCATGGGAGCTCATCCTCTCTCTATGGGAGCTCAGCTCCCACTGGCTCCCACATAATTCGAACCCTGCGTGGAACCCTTTCCTAGAACTCGTTGACTCCCTCAGCTTATCCCCTGATTTGGATGACTGAGCTCCTTCTGGACTGCTGCAGTCGATGCCAGCTTTTTACTTTTGGATGTTGTGTGTCCTTTGGTTTGTCTTTGTCAGTGTACATGGGTGTGTGTTGTTTGTCCCCATTTTGGACCTGTTGTGTAATGGCGCGTTCATGCCACCTCGGAATGACAGGGACCGTCCCCGTGATTAGCCTACGTTGTTCTTCCGACTACCAGTGTTCACAAGGTTAGGATCGGGATGCAAAATTACGAATCCCACTATGGACACACCAAGACCCGCCCTACGAAGCAGCTCGATTGGTTGGGGTTAGGCATTTGACCTTGAGTGGTTAAGGTTAGGGTTAGGGGATTGGTCAGGGGATAGGACCTGAACATGTAAGCATGGACGCCTGGCCAATAGTAGTGTGTGAATGCTATTGAAGGGCAGGTCTTGGCGTGGCCATAGTGGGATTCGTAATATCGCGATCGGGATGCGTGTTCTTCTTCTTCTGTTATATTGGCGTTTGGCATAAGAACTTGTTGCATGACTGCCAAAAACTGTTGGCTGTAGCCTAGAGCATCAGGTGTGTGAAAACCTGGTGAAAACATGGAGGCCACAATAATTTGCTGCTGTTTTCTTATGCGAGCATACAAACAGCACATCGTCAGGTGTTTGTGTTATCTGCAGGACAACGAACGGGAAAGGACACGGATAAGGTGTAGTTTTTTTTTTTATACACAGGCCTATTTATGAATAATTTGAAACATGTTATGTCTGTGTATGTTTCTCAGCAGAGGCGTTTGTCCACAATAAATAAGTTTATTGTCATTGAAATATGTTGAGTGAACCAAAGTCGCCTACATCAAACGTCAGTTGTCAACAACGTGTCACCAACTGGGAAACTCGGTTAGCAAAATCTCTCGGTTAGCAAAATCTCTCACCTATCTCTATCACCTCTGATTCCCACAGGAAGGGATGACGTTTTCACTCGGAAAAACGTTTTTCCGATGTCCATGAACGCACGGTTAGACTGCGGGTGGGTGGGGATTTGAGGGGAAGTGACGTACTGGTTCCGCTGTGCTGTGTTTACCTTGTTTGTTATGTTGTGTCACTTCCCAATGTGAAATTGTTAAAATCAAAATAAATAAAGTTGGGAAAAAAAAAACTAGAGTTGTGATGGTTGGAAAAGTGGAAAGACGACCCTAAACGGCTTTTCATAGTTTTTATTTTGTTACTGTCAACTTTGAATGAAGTTACTTAAACGATACTTAAATTACTGTTTAAGTATCGTACCTGTATTTACATGGAGTCTGGTGGGTTTAGCAAACACAATTTCGCAGATGTTATGTTCAAAAAAAGGATCTTACCCTTTAACAGAAAGGTCGACCTCCTTAGAGATCCTTTCCATAATGTTGTCAGACACTTAGAATATTATTCTGAGCCTGTCAGTGGCAAAACGAGCACTTATGTGAATGTAAAAAACAAGCTGCACAATTGCCTTATTAACTTACATTGTAGCTTGTTTCCCCGCTGCCGACTGCAGCGATCTTGCTTAATACAGGACCAATGTCAAATATTGTTGTTCCCAATCGCATCAGTCACTTAGAGACAAAAATATGGGAAATTGGGCCAGGTTGAAAAAAACGATAGTCACCCTTCAAAAGAAAAACCAAATACTGTATCAGCATTTGACCTTCCCTATTCATCTGAAATACTTGAAAAATACTGTGTGTGTGACTGGATGAGGGGTTCTTGGAATGCAGTATACTTGACAAATACCGTAAGTCTGAGACATGATGCTGATTCATTAAAAACAGAAGGAAACACTGTGGTATGTCTGTGATATGACGTCACAGGATGGGTAAGTGCTATTAAAATGCCCCTCTTTCCACAATCATTCACACAACTCCTAAATCATCTGCCAGCAATGCATAGATAAAGTTTTCAGCTGTGAGACATCTCAGAAGAATACTAACAATGAAGATAACGTGCACAGCCTTGGTGCTTCTCATCCAAACATTACAATGTTTGGCCTCAAATGGTACAGTATTCCAACTTTTAATTTTAAGGTTTTTATGGGGGTTTTACTGAGCCCGTTGCTCGATATACCTAACTCTATGTGAGATTGTTGAGTCCTTTCCCATGCGTCAGTGTGTTGCCTGTGTTAGCCTGTTTGTAGATATGTTACAGTTCAATGTTTTATGGTGGTTGTGATTCTAATTATAAAAATATTGTTTGGTTATTACATTTTTGTTTATTCTGTGAATAATTGTCAGTAATATTGTCTGTGTTATATAAAATCCCACAAAAGACACAACTGAAACAACTTCAATCTGGATTTCTTCTGCATTCTATCACAAACACAACTGTAATTGTTGATTCTTTGAACAATCTTTCTCTACAGATTCACCATTTCTACTAACTAACAAGGCCACTGGTTTTTGTTTGGTTAAAAGAAGTAACTACTGCTTTGACATACGCTGGACAACTGGTGAGCGACTACTGGTTTGGGGGTTACATAAGTGCCTGGGCGTCCAAGGGAAAAGTGTGGGAAGTGAACTAAGCCTCTACGAATGTGATGAAAACAGCGACCTCCAAAAGTGGGAATGCAAGAATGGAACAGTGCTCGCCCTCAAAGACCAAGAGCTTTACATTGAGCTCACTGCAGATAACACAGCAGTTCTCTCCAAAACAATAGGACCCAATAACCACCTCACAATTTCAGGGACCTCCAGCGGTGCTTGTGCAAGAACATACAGAGGTACAGTATAAAACACTATTCTATTATATTCATTTTCTTATTTGACTCATTTGAGTCATGAAGATAAAAAAGACACTGAAAGGACTCCATCCCAGATTTGAATTATTTTGTATCATAAGTGGTGAAGTAGTGTGTCATAAATTTTCATAAAATGTAAATGACTACAGGTACAGATGTTCTCAAAATACTCAAGCTATTCTTTGTTTTGTTATTTGTATCCATTTAGAACTTTATACTATTGGAGGAAATGCAAATGGTAGACCCTGCATGTTTCCCTTCCTGTACAAAGACCACTGGTACTCAACCTGCACTGAGACTGACTCCCGGGATAATCGACGTTGGTGTGCAGTTCAAACTAAATATGAACATGAGGTCTGGGGCTACTGCCCAACTAACTGTAAGTACTGCCTGTTTTTGTTTATCACTGCAATGGTTACAATGCATGATTTTTAAAGTGTACACAGATTTACAATGAAGAGGATAATAAAGGCTTTCAGGATAATAATGGGCGTTCTCTGATTTATGACCTACCACTAGTTTACTTTTAATAATTTGACATTCAATGTAAACATGGAGGCATAATGTACAACTTGATGTTACATAAACATTTTTTTTACATTTTGCAAAGCATTTCCATATATGTGTATGTATATTTCACAGCCAGAGAACACTGGAGCAAACACACAACAGGAGCGTATTACCAGCTCAACACACAGGCAGCTCTGACTTGGCCCCAGGCTGAAGCCAGCTGCAAACAGCAGGGGGCCTCCCTGCTCAGTATCACCGATCCTAACGAGAAGGCTTACATCACAGGTAAGGAGCAACTACTATACATCTACTATATATAAACACTACTTGTATTGATACATTAAAATGTGTGCATGAATATGTTTCTGTTATGACAGTAGCCAGGCTTCTGATTGATGTTTGAGCCTTACTCATTATCATTTTATCGTCTTTGTTTCATATGCCTTTTTTATTTTGTAAACACACAAACACACTCACAGCACTACTAGGGACAGCGGGCAGGGGACAGGGGGACAAGCTTTGGTCTGGACTCATCCGGCACCCAGAACATGGCTGGCAGTGGTCTAATGGAAGGCCTTACCGTTATCTGAATTGGGACTCAGGTAAGTTTTATTTCCACTTCTATTATAAGATTACTGTATCTATATGTACTGTATATATTCCATATTTCCTTTATCATTTGTACTTTAGACACAGTTGTGTTTTTTGCAACTTGCTATTACAAACCACTGCAAGGGCTACACTGCAGACAGTTACGGGAACAGAGGACGTCTGATTGTTCAGCAGTTTAGATTCAAGACTCACAATAATAGTGCCTGAATTTAGAGACTAGATTAGATTCTGTTTGCATTTAAATCTGGTTATAGTAGTGTTCAAAATAATGTGCACATTTCAAATCACACATAATTGTGTCTCTATTCAAACTCCATTTCCAGTGAAACTTACTGTATTTCAGAACTTAGCTTAGCACACTACAAAACATGTCTACTGTATCCCTGATGTACCCATGACTCATTTTCAACAGCATGATGAATCTTCACTGCTCCGCAAAATAATCAGGCAGATCATCACACCAGTCCAGCTATTAACAAGCATATCATTCTATTTTTTTCTATTTTTACTTATTCTTTTTTTCATTGCTGTTTCTACCGTTCTCTTATACTACTAACTTTGTATTACAATTCTTGTTTGGGCCTGCTATACTACTGAATTTAAAATTATGTAATTTATTAGCATTATAATTTTCTTAGGTGTTATGAATAAAATGTGTGTGAATTTGATAACTCAGACACATCTGAGAACTGACATTTTAGGTTTAACCATCCTCTTGTTTTAGGACATCCACTTCCTAATCCGGGATACGACTGCGCAATTGTTGATGGTGCTGTACAGTACTCCTGGCAAAGTTCATCATGCACCAAGAAACTGGGGTACATCTGCTACAGTGAAGGAGCTGTGGCTCCTACTGAAGGTAAAGAAAACCATCAATTGTATTCTATTCTATTTCCACAGTTTACTGTGTTACTATTTTCTCTTTGGTTAATTAATTGCATGATATCAGTGACTCCATATTTATATTTCTCTGTTCTTTTCATGATCAGCTGTTGAGACAGGATTTTGTTCAAGCCCTTGGATTCCCTACAGTGGCCACTGCTTCCACCTCCAACGTACTCAGAAAACATGGTCTGATGCTCAGAAAGTGTGCCGCAAAGAAGGAGGGGACCTAGTCAGCATCCGCAATGTGGAGGACCAAAGCTTTGTCATCTCTCAACTTGGCTATGGTAAAGAAAATGAAGTATAGCTTGAAAGAAGAAGTCTTTACAACAAACACACCTGTGAGCTCGCAGGCCTCTCCTTGCGCCACTCTTAAGCAAAACCTTACAGGGGGGTTACTTCTTTAGCACTTCAATACTAGGGGTGTGCAAAAAAATCGATTCACATTTGTATCGCGATTCAAGCTCTACCAATTCAAAATCGATTCATAGAATTCCAAAAATCAATTCATATTTTTTTTTTCTTTTTTTCATTTTGTTATGGCATGTATACTATTGTCCTGAAATTAGTTTAGCTCGCCATTCCCATAGATGGTGCTGCTTTGAATTCACACTGACGCCTGGGCACTCTTGTCATAATCAAAAGAAGAAGGAGTGCAGCAGAAATAGTTTAGTCGGCGCAAACAATGGCAAACCTCACAGAAAGAATTATTCAACCTGCTCATCCTCATTGAAGGCAAGAGTTTGGGCACATTTCTGCTTTTATAACCTCGAGGGGAAGACCGAAGACGGAACTTGATAGGAATCATGCTACATGCAGGCTTTGCAAAGCAAAAGTTAAGTATTTTGCAAACACCACAAAGATGAGAACTCACATGGTACGCCATCACCCAGAGATTAACATTAAAGATGTGGACGAACAACAACCTACCTACCTCCTCCTACCGTGCCAGTAAACCAACGCACTCTCTTTCAATGCTCTAAACTCCCACCGAACTCTGAACGAAAAGCTCTTTTTATTTAACAGTTTTATACTTGAATTAAATGTATTTGAAAGCTGGCCAAAGCTTGGCACTTTGCAGTTTTTAGTTGCAAACGTTTTTTTATTTTTGTATGAAGACATATAAAGTAATATCAAACTACATTTAATTTGTTGTCACATGGGAAAAGTAACTACATTTACATACTGTGAATCATTTTTTTAATCGAGAATCCTTTTTTGAATTTTTTTTTACTTGAATCTTGAGCCTAGAAATCGATATTGAATCGAATCGTGACATTTTCTGAATCGTGCACCCCTATTCAATACCAATTACTGGTGTTATTGTCGGATGTTGTACACGGATCTCTCAACCAGTAAGCCTCCACCTCCCCTAGCAGTGATGACCAACAAGAGTCTCCAACTGACACACAACATAGTGAACAGGCATAGCAAGTTTAGCAGAGCTCCACAATAAGATCCACAAAGATACATTTTTTTCTGTGCACGTCTACAGCATCCACTGATGAGCTTTGGATTGGACTGAATGACAAGAAGACAGAAGGGCTGTTTGACTGGATTGACCACTCTACTGTCAGCTTTACCAGCTGGGAGTTTGGGAAACCTGTTGTCTTTACAGACCAAGAAGACTGTGTTCTCATCAGGGGAGAGGTAAGGAGCTATGGATATGGTGCATATGCCAGCCTTTTGTAAAATGATTATTATTTATCCAACTAACAAACCTGCTACAAGCAAACTGGCAGATTGTGCAGTTACGTATTACACTTTATTCAAATGAGGATGGAAACCGCTGTCCACATACTTTTGTGTACTTTTTCTGTTGGGATGTTTTAAGCTAGGCCATTTAGTTCCTGATATTTTAGACAACAGTGTGCTTCCAACTATGTGGCAACAGTTTGGGGAAGGCTATTTCCTGTTTCAACACAATAACACCCTTGTGTATAAAGCAAAAAGGCATGGTTTTGACAGGTTTGGTGTGGAAGAACTTGCCTGATTTGCCCGCACAAGGCCCTGACCTTAGCACCAAATGCAAACTACTTAGGCTTAATCCCCCAACATCACTGGCTGACCTCACTATTGCCGTCTGTATGGTACGGCTCTGCTCGACTCAGTTTTTTGGGACCAGTACTTTTCTCTTTTTGTTTTCCACTGTTGATAGCACCCCCTCATAGCGACGCTGCGTAAAACTACGTGATATCATCTTCAATGTGACACTCACTGATTCTTTTCATTAGCAAACCAAACAGAGGAATGTCTGTACCTTGTCGCTTATAGCGCATAGTGTATGTCATAGGTTTGCGGGCTGCTATTTTTTTTTTTTTTAATCTGGGTCAAGCGGGGAAAAAAATTGCAGTTGCTATTGACGGTAGCCTGGCTATTTAAAAATTGTGGGTTTGTGAAGGATGTCCCGTGTCGCGCAAGTGACGATTCTCTCTGACCAATTAGTGGTCTGCAGTGTTTAACCACACCTTATAGTATCAGCTCGCTTGGAACCAAAAGTGGTACCAAAGATAGTACAAGGTACTATCTTAAACCTTTGCTAATGGAAACGCAAAGAAAACGTTCCACTGTGTAACAAACGGAATTGAACTGGACTGCTTTGTAGAGGCTTAATGCTCTTGTGGAAATCACTGCAGCCAGGTTGCAAAATCTTGTAGAAAGCCTTCCAAAGAGAGTGAAGGCTGTTATAGTAGCATTTTAATAGCTGTGGTTTTGGAATGAGATGTTCAACAATCACAAAATGGTGGAATGTTTGGGTGTCTACATATTTGTCGAATTTATTACATTTTGTATACTCGTATAGGTATGTATCTGATAATAAATGTGTACCTTTAAGAGAATGGGATTTTCTCTGACAACATACACTGTATTTCGTTTATCTGTTGGTGCATCCAGATTTTACATAGATAAACATTTGAATGTGCTTCATTTGTTGCAGAATGGGAACTGGGCTGACCGTATGTGTGATGAGAAACATGGCTTCATTTGTATGAAGATGAGTGCCTCTGAACCCTCTGGAGATGAAGTGGAGCAGAATGTAGGCTGCAAAACTGTGCGTAAACTTTACTTCTTCTAATGTATGACAAAATATCTGTCTCTGGTTTATACTGTAATGGTTTATTCCCCAGCAACCATGTCAGATTCCTGCAGACATATTAGTCATTTTGTTGTGTTTAGCTTTTTGTTCTCTGAAAATGAATTAATCACACTAAATAAGAACACAACATAATGACATGTTCCCACTTGTTTTAATACAATCCAGGGTTGGAAAAGACATGGTTCCTACTGCTACTTTGTAGGAACGGAGACAAAGACGTTTGATGAAGCCAAAGATGACTGCAAGACCTCAGATGCCTACTTAGCTGATGTTTCAAATGGGTAACAAAATATTATTTTGACTCAAAATATTTTGAGCATACTAAAAATGAGCAAGCTATATTTAGTAGTTCAGATGTAATGGGATTTATTAGGACTTCCAACAAAATTCAAACAAAAATGTTGGGTACATCATTCACAGATATGACAAATCCTGTGACCCTAATTGTGTAAATATTTTCAGGGTGGATAATGCCTTCCTCGTCAGCTTGGTCGGGATGAGACCAGAGAAATACTTCTGGCTAGGCCTCTCAAACCAGAAAGACATTGATCAATTTGTGTGGACCAACACAGACTCAGTGAGGTTTACTCACTGGAATGCCGAAATGCCAGGTATGGATACACTTTAAACTCCATCTGGAAGATGTGTCCGAAATTGCCTTGACAATTGACAGTTTACAATTTCTCCCTCCACAATGCAAGGTTACCAACAGGGCTGCGTTGCCATGTCAACTGGGGTTTTTGCTGGCCTCTGGGATGTTATGCCATGCACCAATAAGACAAAATACATTTGCAAACACCTGGCAGAGGGGGCTGTTTTAACGCCTGCACCACCAACTCCTACCCCTCTCAAGTGTGCAGACGGCTGGAATAAAATACTAACAAGAAACTTCTGCTATAAGGTGAAATTCAATGCAGCTTAAAAACATGAGTGCAACACATACACCTGCAAATCTGATGTATTTGCTAACTGACTTCTGTGATTGAATTGATCATCTAAGCTTACTTAGAGGAGCAATGGTTTCTACTAGAGCTTTTCCTCACCAATACTAAAGTCAGGCATGTTATGCCCTGTTAAAGACTGGCTAAGGCACAACATAAGACAAACTAATTTTCACCAAATCGCAGGTTAAGGTCTGAGCCTATTGTTGAAATATATAAAGACATTTTCTTATTGTAGAATTTTACAAATGATTGGGGTGAGAAAGGCCACCATGACAACAATGTAGTATGTAGCTAGCGTGGTAGTAGATATAACCTAATATATAACAAAATTAAAGACACCAAATTACAATCACTTACCTCCCTTACTAAAAACAGGAGAAAACTGTATTATTGTGAGTGGCTGCCCACCCAACTCCAAATAGTAACGCCATCAGCAAAATGTGTATACGATTGTGCCATTACCTATAAACAAAACATATAAACTACTCTGATAGGCACACATACAAAGAGTGCAACTGTTTGTTGTGAAGTCACACTACCAAACCATGTTGAACCTCTTTGTCTTCTGGTCAAGCTGTTTTCAGGGTCATCTTCAAACAAGAGGACCTGGTATGAGGCCAGAGATTACTGCAGGGCCATCGGAGGAGACCTGCTCAGCATCCACAGCGCTGCTGAGCAAATGATTGAAAGAAGGTACAGTATGACCTGGTCTCATACAATTAGGGCTACAATTGACAACATCTTCCCAGTCTAAATTACGTAGTCACTCTTTCGACATGCTGTAAATTTGTCCTGTTTGTCAAAATGAATATCAGGTGATAAGGATGATTATTGGCAGAACATCTTGTAAGTGTATAGTAAATGGCAAATTACAAAATTAAGATTCAAGGAATTTAAAAAAAAGTACAAAACTGGTTGCAAAAGATGAAGGTTGGCTAGTGTCCAGGGGCCTCATTTATAAACATGGCGTATGCACAAAAGAAGACGTACGCCGCTCTCTACACAAGAATCGGGATTTATAAAAAGCAAACTTGACGGGAAAATGTGCGGTCCTCCACGGACGCTGTGACCCAGGCGTAAAATGAGCAGTGAAATGAGAAACGGCGACGAAACTGTGTGAATCTGAGACCATTATGTAAAACAAATCAAAATATTTCCTTTATTGATGATAAGAAGAATTCACAAAGCCATTCTTACAATTAATATCCTACACAAACACCTGTTTGATCCATCTGCGGTGAAAAACAGACAAAATAAAACAAGATACTATCGTAAACTCAAACAAAGATATATTTGCAAAAAACACTCAAATGTTCTGTAATTATATTGGCATGTTATGGAATTTATTCTCATGAAAAATACAATAAAAAATAGACTGATGCTGTTTTCGATGCCTCCATCTGGCGGACCACATCATTTTAATATGGTCATCATATAGCCTACAGTAGCCTATCATAGTGTTTTATACAGTGTTTATTTTTTGGCTTTAGATAGTTTTATTTTTGTTTGAAATTTATGTTTTTATTGTAGTTCTAAAGCATGTTTTAACCACTGTGAAAGGTGCAATAGAATGTTTTACTAATTACGTGCTCCTTGCGCAGAACTATTTGTCATTTACAATTAGATTAATTCCGACACCTTTAGCTTTTTAGATACAATCCAATGAATGGGTAAAGGCATGTCATGCGTAATGACGCACAATGGCTGGCTTTGCAATGTTGGAAGATGTGGCAAATGGAGACCGACAGTAAGAAGACTAGCTGGCAAATGAGGAAAAGTGGCCTCAGAGCCAGTTCCGACTTCATCGAGCTGTCCTGTTGGATCTCTGTGCTGTTTTGGGCCCAGCATTACAGAGGAGCACTCGGAAAAACTATGCCTTGCCTCAGCTCCAGTGTCCCGTGGCATAAACACTTTCTCGGGGTAGCGCTAGGCGTTTTTTTTGCATCAACTTTAATATCGGACCATTTCTTTTTAATTTGGGCCTTGGTCCGACCTCTGAGGATGTGGCATTAACTGCGTCTGCAATATGTTGTCACTCTACTGTTTTTTTGGCATTAGCAATGCCCACACTGTGCCCTCTAAACACATTTTCCTCTTTTCCACCTCTCTAACAAGAACTACAGCTTCACAATGAGTGAAAGTCCTTTGCTTTGTTTACCTCTGTGTGCATGATGTCGATATGGATGAATATTAATTGGGGGCGTTTCACTGACTTTAAGTATTTAAGGTCAATTATGGGCGTGACATGAAGCCGCCAAAGCTGCGCCACATTTATGCATGCGCGCGGTTTTATGAATCTGAATATTTCTGTGCGTCCTCACATCCTATGTTTCATCTGTACGCCACTTCTGACGCAAATTCGCCACACACAGTTTTACAAATGAGGCCCCAGGAGAGCACTGGGAAATTGCATCATCAGATAACTAGGAAATTAGGCAAACAATTGTTCCTTAAACATTTCTCACAGGTTGCATATTTAAATCATTAATATAGGTTGGCCCATTATAGCTCTGAAAGAGTCTGGATTGGACTTAGTGCCCCTGACCCAGGAACCAGTTACGTATGGAGCGATGGATCCCCAGTGAGTTAACCGTTCTCTCTTTCTACAGTGGTTAGGTAAATCAATTTTAGCTATGCAATCTTAATTAAATGAAAATAAATCCATTCGTCATTGCATGTTTAA
>NC_050181.1:7195616-7318116 GCF_008315115.2 Sander lucioperca
TACATGCAAATGACATTGCACCTGCAGCTGTTATTCTGCAATTAAAGTTGTAATCCTTAAGATTTCAGTACTGGTTGATTCGGTGACACCTGCGGTTACAGCAAGTGCAGTTTAATACTACAGCAAGGCAAGGCAAGGCAGCTTTATTTGTATAGCACATTTCAGCAACAGGGCAATTCAAAGTGCTTTACATAAAACATTAAAGAGCAGTTCAAAAAAGATTTTAAAAAAAAACAAAAAAACAGGCAGGACCATATTTCTTTTCCATCTCATCCACCACGGGCCCAGCAGGAACATGTGACTCTGTACTCTTGTTACCCATAACAAGATGGAAGTACTACTCTTTACCTACAATATAGCCGTCGCTATAAGGCTTAGTTTAATCAAGACAACTTTGCAAAATCCTAAACAGTTCTAAATGTTTTCCTTTAGATTTTATCATAAAATCTATGTCCCACCCACGTTGGAGAAATTCTCAGAAATATGTCCGTTATCTGTTCAAAAACACTTGTTGAGCAACTACTGTGTCGGAAATACAAGAAGAGGAACTGGTCTGTTTACAGCGCAGCCAAAAAAACTATCTTGTATTAATAAAGAAGACGGCCGTTGCCTTGTTTTGTAGGAACACTTTTGATGAACGATTGTGATAAGCGCTAATCATGGTGACAAATATGTTGTGTTTCCTTTGGCAGCTTGACAATAAAAGCCATTATTGTCATGCTGCCTCATTGTGTCGCCAGTTGAACACTTTTAATGTGAAGCAGCATCAGTAGATGGTCCATTTGTCTTAGCAGTAAATTAATAGACCCAATCACAAGTTTTGTTTACAATAACTTCCGGGTATAAAACTCCTGAGTCCCGTACATACAATATAACGGCGCTGAGCAAACGGGACGAGGAGCAACTGAATATACTCTCATCCCACTCATCTAAAATGCATGTTTGATGCTTTCATATTTCGACACTTTCACTAATGTTAGGTTGGAGACCTAATTTACCTGTTGAGCCACATACTAAAGAAAATGACACCACCCAAACTAGTTAGTCCGCTGTTCGTAACCCTTTGGTTTAGCAAAAGCAACACAGTACAGAAAATAAGCAAAAGCAGGAACGTCAGATAGGTCGGACCACTGTGTTTAACTATATATCTTTAAACGTTACAGTTACGGATGAAAATGACAACAGAAATTAACAAGCTTGCCAATTTTAAGTATCTCTGCAATTCAAATCAACGGCCATTTGTCTACCCGGAAGTGATTTTTGTGTTAATATGAGGTCAAGGTGATTCAGTGATTCTCTGATTGAGTGTAAAGACAGTACAGAACAGAATGACATAATTGCACTATATGAATCTCTCGTAATATAAATCATCTGCATCTAACGCAGGAATGGCAGACTCCGCCACTACCAATAAAAACTACTATACACAGTAGAGGAGTAATTACAGAGTGAATACATTAAATGGCTATTACAGAACAATGCAGCATCACAAATGGGGTTTGATTTTTGAGAACTCTTAAGGATTATAACTTTAACCTGATATTTTATGTTACATCAAAACAGCATATTGTAATTGCTAAAGTATTTATTTTCATGTCTTGGATTGGTTCACAGGTTTCTGGCACGATTATAATTGTGGGTATGAGCACAATTCTATTTGTAAACGCAGTGGATCACCACCTGCCAACACCACTGTGGCACCCACAGTGGCCCCTAAAGGTGCCTGCCCATCCCAGTGGAAAAGATTTAACTCAAAGGTCGGATGTCACTTTAAGCCTTAATGTGTTGTGTTGCAGGAATAAAAACTGATGTAGGACAGAACTAAAATTTCAGTGCTGGCAATGGCATTGGCTTTTGATTTCATAACACTGTCTATTAAACATTGATCTTTTAGGTAACACATTTTTATCTGATGATTAGGGCTGTGCAATTAATCAATTTTTAATCATGATCGATCCCAAAAACAGAGAAATCAAGAAAAACGATTATTTTGCACATTACGTTTGCAAAGGGGAAATTTCACAGTTGAAGGTGTTTTCCCTGTTGATTTGTTTAACGGGTTGTTTTTTTCCAAAAGTCAATGAGTAATAGCCTAAAATAATCGTGATTTCAATATTGACCAAAATAATCGTGATTATGATTATTTCCATAATCGAGCAGCCCTACTGATGATCTTTTGAGATGGGACATTAGGCTGTTTTGTTGTGTGAAATTGGGATCAATGTACTAACCAGGACAATGTTTGAGTGGCTGTATTTGGTGTATTTTCAGGAGTTGTAAAACAATTTATCATTCCTCACCTCTAGTGTTACAGAATCTTTAATGACCAGAAGGTAATATGGCGTGAAGCGAGGAAACAATGCCAAGATGTGGGTGGAAACTTGGCCTCTATTCCTTCCAGACATGTGGAAGGTTTGTTTCATATTTTTTTTTCCTGGTAAAATATGCACCAATCTTTTAACTTCTTCTACTGTTTATGGGCGCGTGGTCAGGTCCATGTGTAGCAGAACCCTGAGATGGGAGGTAAAGAACATAACCTAAACCTAAATTTGATACTTTTATTTCTTTTGCATTTCTTTTGTACGTGAAGACTGATTTAAATGAAGGGATTGTGATCAGGGTTCAAAATTAGCGCCATCTACTAGCCAAATGCTGGTAAAATATGCAAGTGGCTGGTAGGTTTGCTTCACTCACCTCCCAAAAAAACAATGCTAATCTATTGAGTGGCTGGTGAAATTTGAACAGTCACTTGCCATTTGGCTGGTGGATGAAAAAGTTCATTTTAAACCCTGATTGTGATAGTTGTGGGGCTGGTTCAATAATCACCTTAATACAAACCCGTTTAATCGAGGAAAAGGTTTTAAAACATGATTTAGTCACTATTGTTTACACAATGTAAAAAAAAAAAAATTCTAAAGCTCTGCTAGTGGCCTCTAAAGTTGCCAAGTCCTTTGCCAGATCTCTGTGCTTTGAGTTTGAGTGAAACTGTGAATGAAACTGATTTCTGTTGTTTTCCAGTTTATAGTAGACTATACAGTCCCTCCAGGATTTTGGGGCCTTTATTTTTAGATTGTTGCGGCCCAAAATGCCCGATTTTGCGGGAGCTTTTGTAAAAAATTGCGATAAAAGTTGCGATATCTTTTGTGTTTTTGTTGCAATGAAGTTGCGAGAGACAGTGAAAATTGCAAAAAAAAAGTTGTGATTTTTTTGTTGGTTATATATAAATTATAATTTATTTAATGAATCAAATTTGAACATAAGTGTCAGTGACTTGTTGATCTTTATATTAATTAAATTCCTCAACTGGCCTGGGACTCACATTCATACGGTTTGATAAAGTACTTATTGGACTTTAACTTATCATTGCACTTACAATAACGAGAGTAGCTGTCCTCAATTTAGGTCCTCATCTCCGGTTTTTCCTGCATCCACCGTGTGTGTTCGTGTGTGTGCCCCGCCAGCTGCAGAGAGCCGACAGGATTGAAACAGCAGCAGCTTTCAGCGACTTTAGAGTGAAAAAACGTTACAGCGTACATTGATAAACATTGTTAAAATGAATACAGGTTAGCAGGACGGTCTGAAATGTTTTGCACGGTCTTTCGCTGTACGTTTTGTTGGTAAATGTGAGATGTTCGAGTCACGCACGTCTCGTCTTCATATCAGAAACAAGGACATGAATTTGGCGACATACGTGTGTTACGTCAACCTGTTCTCCCCATGGAGGTATTAAGAGGTTCTCACTCCCGTTTGGTCAGTGGCTCTCAGAGTCGCGTCCTCAGAGTCACATACTGATGCAAAGTCTGGCACATGGGACTGTTGTGATTGGTTGAAGTCACGGAAACTCTGGTTTTAATAATAATAATTTAATAATAATAATTAGGTTAGGGAAATTTTGCTTGGATATAAAATTGATGCTAAAAGAACTTGTGCCGTAAATTGTACAAGCAAGAAGCAACTCCCAAATACTTTTTATAATGCGCCTGGTTAATGTTTACATTAGGAATTGACCCCCAAATAGGGGGATACATTTTGAAAACTTTCATGCAAATATCTGATACTTGAATTATTGTTATCGGTTCATTTTTCAGTGTTTTTGATGACTCAAATGGCTGACACACCTACTACTACAGACGTTTGGATTGGTTTGCGCAGAACAGATATATATGGATTCCATTGGACTGATGGGCGACCGAGGCAATATGTCAACTTGGATTTAGCAGTAAGTGGAAAGAATCTCAATTGCGTTTTATAATTTGTAAGTGTGTGTGTGTGTGTGTGTGTGTGTGTGTGTGTGTAGCACTGCCGATAATTTGTGTGTGTACACATGTGACACGTTGTTTCTCTGTTGTATTTTTCTCCATTTATTTCCATCTATTTGGATCAGGAATTCTGGTAACACCTTTAAATTTAACTTGAGGCCCAACTGTGTATAAGAGTGTATGCAACAAATAGCCAAACCATCGCGGTTAGAGGGTCACGGCCCGGTGCATGCAGCCGCACGCAGTAGACACGGTATGTAGATTGCTGCAAGTAATGCATTATGTGAGTGCTGCTCGGAAACTTTTAGCCGTAGGCCGCTAGCAACATGTGCTGAGTTTAGCACAACAAGCTGATTGGCGTGCGATACTCTGACAAGCTCTAATGAAACGCAGGAGCTGACAGACCCGCCTGCGGGTTCCCTGTCAGCTACAACAGCAACGGAGAGAGAGTTGCATATAAGCAAAAAGGTTGTGCCCATTTCTTCACCTATGTAGGGTATATGAATGAAAACACATCAAACATGCTATTTCATAGCATACAATTGTTTTTGTTTTGTTTTATAGTCTATTGCCTTTTGGAAAAATGTTTTAGTGTTGGAACAGAGTAATACAGAAATGTTTGAAATGTTCCTTATTTTTATAATGAAAATAGTTAACTAAAGTTGCAAACATCTGGGTTTACATTGCAGGTCCGAGAGGCTGCTCGCAGATATTATCAATGGCTACATAATCAACAAGAGGTATGACGTTTTTAAAACTTTATTGTAAAGTGAGAAACTACTTATTTTGTCATGACTTGGAGAAAAATGACAGAGGAGGGTTAGGGTCTCATCAGGTTTGTTGAAGTTAACTTGGAAAACTAGTCTATGTCAAAGGGTGGTCATTTCAAATTAAACATGTGTGCTAGAACTGCCTCCTATTCAACAGAGGCATATATTGACCTTGGTCTTTATATGAGTGAGATGTCGTTAGTGACATAACTTCTATTAAATGGGACAGCAATTGTTTTTTGCTATCCCCCCCCCCATGGGATAGTAGGCTGTCAGTAAACAAGAATACACTATTATTGGAATCAGAATTAGGCCGGCGACAGAATTAGGCCGGCGACAGACTGGATGCCTGGCGTGAGTGTGTCAGCTGCGTGGCGTGTCCGTTTATATTTCGGCTCCCATGTTAACAGGTTAGAGCTTGCAAACTGCCTGCGTTACACGCACGTTTCACGCGCGGCTCAAACCCGCCAAAAACGCGTGCCTGCTAGTAATAGAACCGACGCCTATTTTTCACACGACACGCAAGCGTGTTGGAAGCATTTCCAGGCAAAATAGAATAGGAAAATATGTTTATGTCATTTTGACACAAATACATTAATAAATGACATGTTGATGTTTGAAAGTATCTAGGTTTTGATATAAATGTAATTAAAAAAAAAAATCAATTTTCTAATATTGCACCTGTCAATACAGAACGAAATATTCTGTAGCCTATTTTGCCGTCAATACTGCTGACGTTGTCTTTGCTGTAATCAATCAGTATATATTTATGTTTAACATGGTATTTCATTTTATCAATGGGAAACATACATGTGTACAGACTAGGCTAGCAGCAGCAGCACCGTGTCAGACACATTTCTGTGTCCACACAAATCCACGCAGCTGACTCGCAACAGAAACGCCACACTCACGCGGCGCAGCCAGTCGGTCGCCAGGCAAGTAACACGTACTAGGAATTTGCCTTGGTATATCAGTTCCTCCAGGATTTCGCGATGTCGCGCAACAATTCACGCAAATTCAACCAATCACCGTGAATTTGGTGCGACTCGCAATTTTGACCAATCACTGCAACTTTTCCGCAAATTTGACGAAAACCAGAGTTTCCAGCGACTTCAACCAATCCCAGCAGTCCCACGTGCCAGACTTTGCATCAGTATCTGACTCTTAGGCGTACTCTGAGAGCCACTGACTCTTTTTCTCACTACTCTCTCTCTGTGCTTCCACAGGAACAGTGTGCTGTAATCACAAGTGATCATTCGATTGGTACTGGGCAATGGAAACCAAAGTCCTGCAATGACACAAATGGATTTGTCTGTCTTCAAAATGTTGGTGAGCCCATCTTCTGACCTTTCTCTTTGAAACATGTGGTCTAAAAATGCCTACACATTAGTACACAAGCATTGGTATATTTTCTTATAGTATTGATTAAGTATTTCTTAAAGCGGCTATAATCAATCAATCAATAAATTACGATATTTATTAAATGATGAAACAATGTGACAATGTTAAAAGGTCTGCTTAAAGTGATGAGCCTACAGATAATTATTTCTTGAATATTTAGCTCCCCCTCTCTGTTCCCCTCTCTCCTCTCTTTATGGAGGGTTATATAGATGTTCAGCTCATTGTTTAGGTATTTGGTTCACTCCCGCCGCTCTCTAGCGTTGTTTTTCGGCTGCAACAGGCTGTTTTCAGTTCAAAAGCTCTAAAAACCCACTATACACTACTGGCGCTGCACCAAACAGCAGATAGACAGTTAGCGACTAGCTGGTAAACACAGTGGAGGATTTAGCGGCTAGAGAGAAAGATATTTCCCCCAGTTGTTAAAAACCAAATACAGCGCTAAAAGAGAGTGAATATTTTACTTGTGTTTGCCTGGTGGCCAGAAGTACAGCGCCAAATGAAAGCTAATGTTTTTCCATAATTGATGTGCAGCAATTAAAACAGTTTTTCCTTATCAACTAAACTGGTTACTGTGTCAATTCTGTGTTCAAATGGCCAAAAACTTCAGTTACTGCAGGTTCAAGGAAGTGAGTCTAAAGCTGCAGACACACTGACCAGACGGCCGACCCTCGGCAGAAAAGGCAGTTGGACTGATCAGTCTCCCTGAGTTGGTCAAAAAAGTGCCTCGGAACACACCAAAGCGACGAGACGTAATACGTCTCCATAACTATACGTACACACCGCGGCCGACTTGAGCTTCTAACGTTACCGGAAGTCATTCATTTTCAATGGAAGCTGGCTTCTCTCAGCTGCAAGGAGCGGAAAATCTGTCGGCGTCGCATTTTGGGCATTTTGAGCGACCAGAGCGTCAATCAGAAAGTTGAAAGTAGGTCAACTTTATGGTAATGAGCTATGACGCGGTTCAGTGGCAAGCAGCGGCAAACGCCAGCAACCAATTGGAATATAGACGTCTTTCGCATTTATGATATGACGTTGTTTGCGTATAGGGACCAGTTAACGTTACCTGCCGGTCACATCGTCTCTAAACAGTCCGCTCACAGTGCAGTCCAGCACGGATCAACAGCTGGTGGCTGCTCACTTTGCCTGCATTCTGCTGCGGTTCAGCGGCTAACGAGCGAGTTAACTGCTAACAGACACCACTGCAACCAACAAACAATACAAATTCTTCATTATATATGTAATTTATAAAAGGTTTCTAGTGTCAATGTATTGGCCGTGCAGTGGCTGCTTGTGCTTCTTCAATCGTGTGTTGAACATGATCGAACAAAGCGTCAAAAAGCTTCCCCGTACTTTTTGACAAGCGTCTTTGACAGGGCGGCCAGAGCTTCTTCGCAGCGCAAGTCGGCGGCGGTGTGTACGTACAGTAACAGCAGGCGGCGCTAATCTGTATTGTCACCCATAAATGAAGACCGGCAGCTGATTGGACGAACGCATCACATGGGTCTGGTTTCTCCGGAAATTCAAAGACAGACTGTCATGGTGGCTTGTTCAGAATACGATCTCATATTGTACTAAAATAGTTTACCGAAACGTGTTTCTGAAAACGTTTTAAACGAGAAATAGGCCATGCAGTTGCGGAATCTGTCTTCATTTCAGATCGACAAAGGTCAGTTTAAAAGATTTTCGTCAGATTTTGAGAGACTCTAGACACGCTCATTCCACTCCCCGTTTCCGGGTTAGCACTCTACCAATCAGTTGGGTCATTTGAGTCCGACTGCCAGCAGCGCCCGCCCCACCGATTATACGTGTCAAATCGGCCAAAATGAAGGCCGACGGCCCCTCGGACGGACGACGGCACGGAACAAACCGAACAGACTCGAGTCACTGACCGCGCCAGACTGTCCAACGGCCGATTATCGGCTTGGTGTGTCAGCGCCTTTAAGAAACAGACCTCTTGACCTTAAGATGAACAAAAAACTAAATGTGTCTAATTTCTAATTTCACCCTAAACAGACCCATCCCTCCAAGACTCCCCAGAACCAACAACTTCTACCAACTATGTCAAAATATTTAATGACTCTATCAAGGTTGTTACTCAACAAATGAACTGGGATGAAGCCAAAAAGCACTGTGAAGGTGATGGTGCCAAACTGGCTAGCCTGCGAAACAAGTGGTCACAGGCCTATGTTGAGCTGCTGGTTTTGAATCTCAACGCTCCTCTGTGGATTGGACTGAACAAAGTGCAGGTACAGGGCTGGAAAAAAACTCATAGCACATTGCAAATAGCACACAGAAAAGTAACATAACTAACCTCTGCTTGCAACTACTTACTACTGTCTAAATTCCAACAAAAAGGTTTGTCACTTCTGTCTACACAGACTTGTTACAGGGTAGATTTTTAACTAAAGAAATGTTATTTTTTATTTTCGAGAAAAGGAAAAACTATTTGTATTTGCATGATAGTGTGTTTCTTACAATTCATCTTACATGAATATCTGTATTTAATTAAATGGCAATCTATGTACAGTAACAGTTGGTTGGTTGGATGGATGGTTGTACATAATTGTATGGCAATCCGTCCAGTAGTTGTATGGACCATAGTAATGGACTGACTGAGATTTCAATTTATACAGAAACACTACTAATGTGGCTAAAATGCTCTTTCAATCATTCATTGCTGTAAAAACCAGAGATTGCAGATTATTTTTCAAAAAGAAATGAATAATAAAGATGAATGCAGTCTGATCAATCTTTCCTTTCAGACCAATGGGTATTTCACATTTACTGATGGCTGGCACATGCGCTTTTCTCACTGGGGTAAAAATGAACCAAGCGGTGACCGACCTTGTGTCTACGTAGATCTGGATGGAAAATGGAAGACTGCTGACTGCAATCAGACCATGAACAGTGTTTGTATGAGGTCTACAGGTACGTCAAAGTACAGTAATGTTTATTTGAATAAATGAATGTGCAACTCATCTATAAAGGCCAACATGTCTGATATTTTAGGTATTAACCTGTTCATTATATGGATTGTACACTTTTACCTTTGTATGCTTTTAGATGTTACAAAGTGTTATTTTATAAAATATTGTTAAATACGTTAAGTGCCTATTTCAAGCCACTGGATTTAATTTTAGTAAACTATGAAAAGATCTAATTAGTTAATCCCAGTATCATCACCATCTCTCTCAATCACAGATGTGCCACCAACAGAGTCAAGTGGTTTTCAAGGAATTTGCCCTGAAGATCCAGATGTATCAAATACCATATATGGTAGCCAGCATTACTTCTGGCTACCATTTAAAGGTTACTGTTACATATTTTTCACAGAAGAAAAAGAGTGGGCAGATGCATCTACTAGCTGTGTAAGACATGGTAAGTCCTTTTGTGAATGGTTCAAAATATTTTTAGGCACTAAAATGCATGTAGCTCTCAGTAAGGACTTCTCCTTTGTTTTGTGAAGGTGGCTCACTAGCCAGTATTGAAGATCCCTTTGAGCAAGAATTCATTCAAAGCAATGCAAACAAGTTTAAAGACAGCCACACCTCGTTCTGGATTGGCCTGTTTCAAACCCACAAAGGTACAGTTACATATGTCGGTTCTTTCATGAAAAGTAATATTCATCTCCACAGAAAGAAAATACTTTATAAAAGAAAAACTATGATTGGTGAAAAACTAATGAAAAAAACATATTTACTAACTTATTGTTGTCATAATTCATTTTTATTGTTTGGCTATTGTTTTCTGCAGAGTAAAATAAGAGCATTAAATGACACTGAAAAAGATTTTTAAAAAATCTACCGGTATGTATCTCCAGGGGAATGGTTGTGGTTGGACAAAACAGTCATGGACTACACTAACTGGGCTAATGGTCAACCTGGTGAACGCAGCTCCGGAGGGATTAGCACTTCAACTGGGAAGTGGAGTGCAGCCCGTCGGCAGTATTCTAGACCATACATTTGCAAAACAGCCAAAGGTAAAAATGTGTTATTCTTTTGTTGTGTTAAAGGAGAGTTGGAGCGGAGTGTTAATACCTATGCCACTGTTTTGAGGTAACTAGTGTTGTTGTAAGCTATATCACCATTAAAGACAAATACACTTTAAAGTTGTGAATTGAATAAATAAATTGCCTGCTGAGAAAAACATTTTGAACATTCACCTTTATGGGGGGAAATTAACCACACACGCATTACATAATCCTTTCTATACTCAATTTGAATTTATTCAGGGGGGCGTTTCACTGAGACCTTTTTTCAGAAATGCCCCAATCACATTTACATATTCACACCTGGAGCTGTTCAGTACAACCACAGTGATCTAGCTTTCCCCACCCAGATTTATCCTGCTGTTCTGGGGATTAAACCACAGCCTTCCGGTCACAAGCTTGCTTCTCTGTGTCAGATTCTCTGTGTCAGATTAAGCGATTACTCTAGCGGTGACCTGGCAGATAGACATGGCAGACTACTATGGAGTCAGATCAGTCTCAATATTAATGAATGCACACAAGCTGCACTTACGTGATTGGCTGAAAGGTAAGCAGCCATCTGACTGGCTACAGATAATTTCCTGTTAAAAAAAATACATTTGGTAATTGAGCCATGGCATGGGGGTCTCAAAAAACGCATACACAAATGCAGTGAAGTTCACACATGACAAAAATACATGTTTACGAAATACAGTCATGAGGCTTCACAAATGTTGTGTTGGTTGTCTTCCAAAATGACACTCTACACCGGAAAAACAATCATTATCACATTTCCCTTCTTTCTTTCTAGTATTAGCACCAACACCTCCAACACCATCAGCTGCTGGTAGGTAACACCTCTTTACCTTCTTTATTTTACTGAAAATTGTGACAAAATTCATTTAGTTGACAATCTACTTTTTCAATCTTGCAGTAGTTCATCCTCGTCAACGTGGCCACATAGCTTTAGCAGTTGTGGTGGTCATTACTGGGATTGCCACTGGGGTCATTGCCTTATTCCTCTTCAAGAAGTTCACTCGTCGCTTACCCATCCCTGACATGTTAACCACCTTTGACAACCCAGTCTTCAACAATGAGTGGTCACAGCCTAATGTGGTTGACACCAATAATCATGTAGAGAACGTAGAGGAAAAGTGCCCTGAGCCCCTTATAACACAAAAATGAACAGAATCAGAATCTAATGCATACTCTATCGAGGGCTCATGGTCAGTGGCTTCTCTTTTGCATGGCCAATGATTTCACATTCTGTTCTGTTCTGAGAGGAGTTGGCAATGAGTGGCTAAAATGGCCAAATTATTTAGACTGTAGGATGTCTTTATTTGGAATGATAGTTTGAAATCATATTAAATCATATACTTTGTAATGACTAAGGGAATGGGAAGAATTAATACACATTTTGTACTTAATTATAACTGTTATAAACTGTGATAATGTTATGTATTTTAATACTTGTTACAGATCAGCTGCTGTGAAAAGTCAAGAGTTGTAATCTAGCTAACATTAAACAAAGTATACCAAAAATGACTATCATTACTGCTTTTCATCCTGCTTACAGTTATATGATACTAGGACTGTGACAGTATTGTTTTTATTGAACCGCGGTGAAGAAGCAACGTATCACCGCAGTATGGCGATTAACCGCAACCCCCTTACAAGAGTAGTGCAAGTTAAAACGAGAATGCTGAGGGCAGACCCTTTGCAGCACAGCAGTCTAGCAGCTGAGCAGACACAGAGCAGAGAGGGCGACTCGGCAGTCTGCTAACTTGTTGCTCTCTCTACCAATATAAGCTGTTTTAGGCTACAAAACGTCCATGCAGGTTAAAATGTAACCATGCGGTTTTGTCAGAATTAAGCTATAAGCAGAAGGAAAATCTGCTAGCTGCTAAGCTAACGTGCAGTGTTAAACACTGCAGTGGTAACGTTAATGTGTCCGCCTCAACTGAAAATGGAGAAATGTCTTTGCCCTCCCTACTGTGTATTGGAATAAATGTTACCTGTAGAAAAAAATCATAATAATCGGACACACAAAACAAATCCCCCATATGGCCTTAATGGAATGTCCATCCTCTTGTGCAAAGCTGAAGTGAGGAGCAACTTAATTTTTTTTTCACCATAATCCCTTGAATATAGGATAGAAGACAGTCGAGGTTTGGCAAGATGAGAAAATTAAAAAAAAACTTTGAAAAAGCTTTTTTAAAGGCATCCTTGAGTTTCGTTAAAATTTATATTTTGTGTTATTGTACATTTTATTTAATTTGAAATAGGATTTTCACCATTTTTTTTTTTTTTTTACAAAGGTAGGACCAAATGGACCTAAAATTTCAAGTGGTGTAACCACAAAGGAATGATTAATATTTAATATTTCATCCACTACTTTGTTTGTGAGTGCACTCATACAAATATAACTCCTATTTCAAAATTTCACCCCAAAATAGATTTTATTAGGATTACTTACTATTTAAATTATATTTGTTATTGCAATATCAAGTGGTAGACGTGCTGGAAACATTTGTTTTCTAAATAATCTTGGACAAATTGTGTAAAAAGTCTTTCTACAGTGGAGTAGAGTGTTACATTTTATCAAACATTAATTTACCTGCACATTATCATATTTTCAAGAAAAATACTGGTTACCCCATTTGACACAAACCAGTTACACCACCTGAAGTGATGCTTCTAGTCAAAAATCAAGCACTGCAGTCAAAGTAGTTTATTGAACTTGATGTTTAATTTAATTTCAAGGACAAATATTTAAATATATTTACTCATTAGATTAAATTAAACAACTAACATCTTAACAAATTGTGTGTGTATGTGTGAACAGAGTGTTTGTGTGTGAGAAAGAGGTAGATAGATGGGTAAAAGAGAGAGGGAGAAGCAAGTCTGTTTAGGGTTGTGCATGCCCTTTAACATGTTTATAGTTAAAGAGCTCATATTATGCTTTTTGGGATGTCATAGGTTTACAAAGTGAACCATCTCCAACAGAAAACGCTGCACACAAACTGCTCCAAACAGCTCTATTGTAGTCCAGCCTTTACTTCAGAGACGAACGTGCGTCACTTTGTAACACGCTATAATGCTCGCCTAGCTGCTAGCGTGGCACTCCTTCATACTCTGCTTCTGACTGCCTAGAAGTCCTTACCTAGCTACTGTGCATGTGCGACTCCCAACAAAGATGGAATAGAAGTGAGATCCCTCACTCTGTAGCTAAAACAGAGAGCTCAACACACAGTGTGAAAAGAGGAGCTGCAGCAATGTGCAGTACAACAAAATTTGTTTGTTGTACTGGTGTTTTTTGAAAATTAATCCATGTAAAACTATTCTGGTACAACCTCTAAATGCAATTATTAACCTGAAAATGAGCATAATATGAACTCTTTAACTAATTCTGGTGCATTTATCTGAATTCAATTTGATAAACTTTAAACAGCATTTTTAATATTTAAGTAACATTTTATACTTAAATTATATAATCCTTAAATGTTTCAGGTATTTTAAAGCTGATGTTCTTGTACCACATTAGGGGTCACAGTTCAACTGCCTCATTCTATTTTATTAAATTGTTAAAAAAGTATTGTAACATTGCAAAGGAATGATATAGAAATTTTAATTTAAGGCTAAAACTTTTTTTAAACACTAAGGCCTTGCACTATAATGATTTAGCCTAGCCTAGCCTAGCTAAATAAGCTATCTTAATAAAGTGTTGGATAAATTACCTCCACTTTTAATAACACAATAAACACATACAAATAGTTCTAAATAGTAATTAAGTTCATATAACCTCTTGAACCAGTAACTTAACTAGTTATATTTGAAAAGATTGGCCAAAAATTGAGAGGCTTGTAATAGGAGTCAAATGCTGTAAATGGTTACACCATTTGACATTTCAATGTGAGATCAAATTTGTCAGGCATTATAATGGACACATATATCAGCATATGGCTTTGGTGTAAATAATCAAACATCATTTTTACACTAAATACTAATTGTTATTCAAAAGAATGTTTTTCAATGTTTTACCAGGGTCATACCATTTGACATGTTAACCAAAGAACTGAACTTAACCTAAACATGTCTTATTAACTAATATTTATCAGAGTTATTAACCTTGTGATGCAGCAGTTATGCTGATTAGGGGTCCTTTTCTCTGATGTAATTTATGTCATGTGGTCTTCTTGCTGATTTAAACAGTTAAGCACAGTGTTTTGGAGTCAGCAGAAAGACTTAGAAAACTGTACAGTGGTGCCTCTGTCTCCATTCTACCAGACAATCGTGGATGAGCAAGACCAAAGAAAAGGTCACTGTAGTCATGCCACTATGCACAGTGATTGAGCTCTAGGACAGTGGTTCCCAACCTGGGGTCCGGGGACCCCTAAGGGGGGCGCAAGTCTTTATCTGGCTTGAGGTTGAAGTAAAAAAAAAATATTTGCACGTTAAACAAATTATGATAATACACTAGAATATATAATGTATACAAAGTCTGTATAAAAACTATTTATTTTTGTTCTCGCTTAAACTTGTAGGCAGGGTACTTAGTAGGCCAAACCTCCGGGATCTCTTAACCTGGGACCCTGCTGTCATCAGGTCAGCTGCTAGCTGCTATCATCCTCGTTTTTCCTGCCGCCACAGCATCACTATTTTATGAACGAAACATGGCGGAGAAACGTAAAAGTGCTGATAACTCCTCTGTATCAAAAAAGAAAGTAAGGGAAAGTTACCTCAACTTCGGTTTCGGAGGGGGGGCTCAGCTTTTCTTAGACATAAGTAGGGGGGGCGCCAAGGAAAAAAGGTTGGGAACCACTGCTCTAGGAGACTGTGATGTTGTTTGCATGGAATGCACATTTTACCTTTGTAGCAAAGCCTGATTAAACTAATTGTTGAAATAAATTGTTTTGTGTATCTTTTTTACATAACATTGGCCATTGCTAATGGCATACACAGTAATTAATCTGGTAAAACTCTCCTTGGTGCTAGCCTCATGAGACCGTCCTGATCTCGCAAGCTCCAGTTTTCCACTCGCAGATCAGTCTGGCATCTTGAGACAGAGAAAATTTGGAACCATTCGCGAAACGACCGACCAATCAGCGTTGGTTTTGAGGCGGGTTTAGGTGTGACGCAACGAGAAGCGACTGTTCAGTCTAAACAACAGGGCAGCTTCCACGGATGAGATGAGCGTAGCTATTGCGCACGTTTTATCCGAATTAGAAAGTATTCCTTCATTGAAAGAAGAGCAAAAAACAGCACTGGAGGCTTTTCTCGGAGGAAAAGATGTTTTTGCTCTTCTCCCGACTGGTTTCGGCAAGAGTTTGATATATCGTTGATCTGATTGGTTGATTTGGCCCGTCTATCACCAACATGGTGACAGACAGGTGGTTTATCCAATCAGCTAACCAGTATTTTCGCCCCTTCCCAAAAGTTCTCCAATGGAAAGTTCCCAGATGGATATGCCGAGCAAATGCGAAGCAAACCATCTGGCGGAGTCAGGTTACCCTGCTGCTACCATGATTTGCATTTGTATAGCTCACAGCATTTTCATTTATATGTTAAAGCCTCCCCTAGAATTAGGGGGAGGGAGGGTCAAGGGGGGGACAACTGCCAAGCAAGGCCCACGTCAATTTCCGACAATTCACGGCAGTTTTTGGTGTTGCCTGTAAATTGCTGTGTGCAGTCGTAAACCTGAACTTCCACGACAATCTACAGTGCCGCTTACTGACGAAAATCCCACTTTTCATGCAGTGGGTCATGTGGTCTTCTTGCTGATTTTAACAAAATGGCACCTTGAGTGGTAGTTACACCACCTTGACATTTCAGGAAGCTAGCATGACTGATAGGATTCCCTAAATTATTAAAATAAATATAAGCATACTTTTAAAATATATTGTAAATAGGTATAATAACCTTTAATTTAGGTTAATGCCCAAGTAGTTTATGGGATCTTTTATTAAGAAATTTGCCCTTTTTAAGCAAGCTAAACATTTTGGTACAAAGTTTTGACGGTTACACCACTTAGACATTTTTGCCATTAATCGCCAATTATTCTCTTAAAATTAATTAAAACCAAACTCTTTAAAATATGGCCTCTAAAAAAGTATGTATTGACGTAATTTGTTTGTCTGTTTTTTAAATTTAATGTATTCAAATTTAATTTAACCTTATAGACACAAAAAAATGGGCGTCACGTCATTGACCCCTTAAATCATGGTTAATACTACATTCAAGCAAGATACTTATATCTTTCAGTTTGGACAAAAGTGGCAAGATATGTATTTGGAGGAGGCCAAAGACTCTTTAGAGGAATTGGTACAGAACGATTTAACGATTCACCAGAGATTACCAAACCTTACATTTAAATTTGATGTTGCCCAATTGTTTTGTCAACTAAGCAATTTGTACTAGCACATCTCACCAGTTTACTTTTTGACGTCTTTCTCAACAGTAGTGTGCTCACAGCTTACTTCTCAGTTTCAAAGAATTCACTTCCTCTTTGAATGTAAGTTTCTTTTCAAAAAGGGACACATTGACCACATCCTACTTTCTATAACCAGATACATTATACTTTTATAAGTGTAAAATATCTGAAATAAAAGCAAAACTAATCAAACTTTTTGTCTGACTATAAAGTTGTGTTCCAACAATATCAGGAATGTTATTTATGTGACACATTTGAACAAAACCCTTTTCTACGTTTCTAAATTGTATTATTTTTATAGGTAGGTGTGGATGTGTGCGATCAGATGGCCAGTTGTATGTTGGCTGTAGAACTAAAAAGATGCAGTGCGCACGTGAGAGATGGAGAGACAAATATAAATGCTAAGGGGGACTTATTGTCGTTCTTTCATTAGACAAAATGTGATGTTATCATTTTTATTGTGATTACATTTACCATTTAGTTGACTTGCCAAAATAAAATAGCTGAATTCATTTACAAGGTTTCATTTGTTTTCAGCCTTACATGTTATACGCTGCTTACAATTTAGAAAGAACAGCATCAGATAGAAACAAATAGATTGTATATTTTTCATGAAAACATTTTTTTTTTTGCTCACAATTGACCTATATTTTTTCTAAAAATAGATAGCAAAATAGCACATTTACACTGCTAAGTATACGCCTGTTTTGTGTAGGCTGTTTTATATAGACTATCTGGCTGTGTATGGTGTGTGGGGGACTGTGTGTGTCCTTGCTGCTATAGAGATTAATGTAGTGCTATTAAGATGGAGAGGGATGATGCGTTAATAGCCCATCAGCCAGACAAAAGGATACAGACGCTATTGGGCATGTCTGAGGCATAGATATAAAAAATACAAAAGACAAGCTAAAAACAAAAATATACCTTAAAGCGCCAAAGATTTACAATTGGAGGATATGTGACTGAAAGGTCTGGGAAATGTATGTCTAAGCTCAGTAATGAACACTCAGTATTTGTTTTTACAAATTAGTAGCATTTAAAGTTAATTGTTAGGAGAAAGAGTTGGGCTATGAAACACCAGTCCAAAAGTAGTCAGTCAGTCAGTCAGGAAAGTTTTGCCTTGGTCAGGGAGAATGTGACACATCATAATTGAATTAGTCTTTGATTTTGGTGGACCATTTGTCTTCAATTTGTAAGTTTACAAATGGACAAAATCATTGTCACAAATGTGTAGACTGATCCTCTTTACTTACTTACAGTGTTCTTATAGTTGATTTAATAAAACCCAGAATTGTTTCCCCCGTTTTTTTCTTATTATATGATGGCTGATGATGGACATGATGAAGCTGAGGTTAGTTGGATGAAATTAAAGAGAGGAGGCCCGTAAAAGTCAGCGGGATGACGCTAATTAGGGCTGAACGATATGGACAAAATTTCATATCTCGATATTCATGCCAGATATCTCGATATCGATACGATACGATATGACTACGGGTTCGGTGAAAATCAAGCATTTTTCAGAAAAATAAACACATCATAATACAAAAGAGTGCAGTTTTATTGATTAGAACTCACTGCAAGTCATCAACATTACTGTAACATAGTCACCAATCAATAAATAAAAAACTAAAAATGTTTACTGCAGCTCTGCTTTAACAAAAAAAATAAAATGCAGCAGCTGGTGGAAGGTGAAACATTGAAAGTGCATTGAAGTGCAACATCTTATATTCTTCATAAGACAACATAACAGTATGCAGAAAATGCATAACAAAACAGAGGTAGTTACAGCACAGTTACAGTTGTTTCAGGTGGTGAAACATGTTTGTTGTGCTACCTTGCTTCGTCGCAATTTTCGCCAAGCACGACTTGCACAACACCTCGCTCTGGTTGACATCATCCTTTCTAAATCCAAAATACCTCCAAATAATGGAGGATGATTTATGTTTTGGCACAAAATTAGTTTCTGCATCGCCACCGGCCGCATTATCTTCCGCACTCATGTTACTTTTCTTTCGTTTCGATTTCCCCGCTGTGAATGTCCTGTGTGTGTGCGTCAGTCTCCGTCTCCCTCACTCCTGCCCTTCTATGTTTGTCATTGGCTGGCTTCAGCTGTCGATCCACATGAATTAAGCTTTGTGGTTGGCTGGCCGTAATGGTGCGTTCAAGGGCAATCGTAAAAGTGATTATGGTGACTGCCAGAGCTGTACATGCAGGGCGTGCGCGGAGGAAAATCTATCGTTTATATCGTTACTTTTTCGATATTAATATCTTGAATGTTCATATCTAGATATAGATACGATAACGGTATATCGTTCAGCCCTAACGCTAATTGACATGATTGGCGTCATCCGGTGGACATGGATGAGCATGGGGAGCTCCGTGCGCTGTGGCAAGGAGGGAGACTGGGTGCCATTCATCTGCATGTACAGCAGTGACACAGAGTCGTTTGAAAATCGGCAAAGTTTCCCTCTAATCAAGCACTTAATGTTTTCCATTACCATTAGACAGGACGACAGGCAGTACAGGTGAGACAGGAAAGAGCCAGAGTAGGACAGGAGAGGGAAAGAGGGGAGGCAAGACATCTACAAATGTGTGCAAATACAGAACATGTCTAAACACCTTCTCTGTAAGCAGCGCAAAATAAAATTCACGAAAAACAATCCTAGGAGAAAACCAGGGAAATTCCTTCACCGCTTCAACCCAAGTCAGCATTATGAAAGCTTCCTTTTGTGAATATTACACAATACTTTATCCAATCAAGTTGAAATGGACAAGAATTTCTAACGGCCAACTTCAACGTTCTCTAGAATCTGTGTGAATCATGCATGGCTGCTCCAACCGCAATTTGTATCACATCTGCTTTCGTTGTCTTTAAATATTGTGTCAAAATCATAGTCTTGTTCATTGTAGTCATAAATGTTAAATACATTCAGGAATAATTGTGTAGATGATTAATAAATGGAATAAGTGGCGATTACCTTAAAGGAGAACTCCGGGCAATTTACGTTGCACTGTAGTGGTTATGATCATATCAGTGACTATGTAACTACATGGAAACGGGCCAAATGATGCCTGTTTCTTGTACAGTAACAGCGTTACTGAAGGCTAGCTCTAGCTCCATAGTTACGTTATTCCAAGCTTCTTCCCTTGTGAACACCTCCGCTCTTCACTCTTCACACTACGCTCCGATCTGCACACTGCTGTTTACCTTTTCCTGCTACAACTGAATTCCCACAGGACTTCAGCGCAAGATTACAGCCTGCCTTCTGTAACGCTGTTACTTTACAAGAAACAGTCATCATTTGGCCTGTTTCCATGTAGTTACATAGTCACTGATATGATCATAACCACTACCTATTTTTGAGGGGGAAATAAACTTTTTTCGCCGCAAAAATTTCACCGCGAAAGCATGAACTGTCCTCTGGAGGACATCCACCAGACCAGCGTGCGCCCGTGGATTGTTGTCGGCCGCGGCAGGTAGGGAAGGCGGGGAGGAAGTAGAAGGATGCCGGTCGGGCCTGCTAGCCTGGCTAAGGCAACTAACACACAGTTCGCCACTGCAGAGACTACTATTCACCAACGCCAGATGGATTGCACACAAAATGGATATATATGTTACAAATACACACAGAACAGCTGCTTAATGATTATTACCGAAGCCTGGCTGAACACACTCACTCATCCCAGACGGCAGCTAGCAGCTAACAGGGTAGGTGAATTTAAACAATGTCTGAGTTGAAAACGCATCTTGTTGTCATGTAAGGGCCCTGTTCATGTTGCACAGACTTTTTAATTGCATTTTGTGTCTGTTAAGAGGCACAAAGTCACTATTTATGATATGCCCCCAAAACTGCCGTTTTAGCTAAGTGGGAGCTCTCGGCATTAGCTGCAGCAGCTCCATGTTGCTAGCACCAATTTGGCTCGTTTTTTTTGCTATTGACAGTACTCACATACTTATAACGATCAAGATTAACGTAAAAATTGCCCGGAGTTCTCCTTTAATGTCTTGTAATGAATAAGATAAATGATAACAATCACAATCAAAAATTAGAAATGTTTGGATCTGGTTGACTTGTATGGTATGTGTGTAGACTGGTCGTCATTTTAAAGCTCACTTACAAGAACTTCTTGTTTCCCAAATTGTCCGTTTATTATGCAATGGCAAATGACACATCCACGTAGTAGTGTGTTCTGGGAAAGTGCATTACAATGAAACAGCCAACAGACATCAGAATTTTGGTTCCGTTTTTTAAAAAACTGGTATTAGTTGGAAAGAAAATGATGACGAGATAGGATGGGTCAGTACAATTAAGATTGACTTTTTACAATCATTCACACTACTCTTAAATCCTCTGTGAGAAATGCATGGATAAAGTCTTCAGCTGTGAGACATCTCAGAAGAACACACAATGAAGATAACTTGTACAGCCTTTGTGCTTTTCATCCAAACATTACAATGTTTGGCTTCAGATGGTAGAGTATTCAAACTTTTAATTTTGAGTTTTTTGTGAGATTGTGTAGATGTGCACTGTTTTGGCCTTTACCATATGTCAGTGCATGTCACCTGGGTTACATTCTTTTAAATTTGATCCAGTTTAAAATCAAGGTGATTGCAATTTTAACTTTTTTCATTTGTATTTTGCAGACATGGGATGGTTATAACTTTGTTTGCTTACAAATATTCTGTTTATTCTGTGAATACCCCTCAGTGATATTGTCCAAATAATATTAAATTTAATTACACAACTAAAACAACCCCAGTGATGGACTGTGCAAACAGTTGTTCAAAGGATTTTCTAAATTCTTCTGCAATAAACATTGAAGAGTGTAATTCTTTCAATACAGATTCACCATTTCAACTAACCAACAAAGACACTGGTTTTTGTTTGGTTAAAACAAATATCAACTGCAATGACCTACGCTGGACAACTGGTGACCGACTTCTTGTTGAACAAAGGATAAAGTGCCTGGGCGTCCAAGGGAAAAGTGTGGGAAGTGAACTAAGCCTCTACGAATGTGATGAAAACAGCGACCTCCAAAAGTGGGAATGCAAGAATGGAACAGTGCTCGCCCTTAAAGACCAAGAGCTTTACATTGAGCTCACTGCAGATAACACAGCAGTTCTCTCCAAAACAATAGGACCCAATAACCACCTCACAATTTCAGGGACCTCCAGCGGTGCTTGTGCAAGAACATACAGAGGTACAGTATACAACTGTGTTGTTAAACACAAAATCACAACCATTTTCATAGAATTTCAAGTATAAGATTTAATGATGAAGACAACCGTTTTAGAGATTATGTTTTTAGAGAGATGATGAGGTTATGTTAAACATTACATTTACATGTTCACTTTATGCAACAGGAGGTCAAACTGGTAAACAGCTACTCACGCATTGCTATTTACTTATTAAAGCTTTAGTGCATAACTTTTTTTATATTAATGAACATCCGTTACATTCAAGCCATTGCCAAATTAGTTGATACAAATCTAATTAAGCCTATCAGCTTCACAAAACTCTCTCTGTATTTCTCAGTATGGCTAGGTTCAGAAACTGGTGTCGTTCACTTGAGTGAAGATAATTAGAGATGCACCGATTACAACTTTCTAGGCCGATTCCGATTTCTGATCTTCATTGAGTTAGGGCAGCCAATACCGATTTTACCCGATTCCGATTAAATTTTTTCTAACCACTTTACAGCACACACAAATATTTATTTTCTATCTTTTCTTTAATAGAACATTTTGCACAGAACATAGAAAATGTTTTGAACAGATAATGGATCACTATAAAATGGAACTATATAAATTACTCCTGCTGTGGGAAATTCACACACATCTAAAGTGCAATGTTAGAACCATTTTCTTCTTTTCACTTCCAATATCCAACTAAAAAAATGTGATTTTGGTTTTTGGTGTCATCCCTCCACGCCCTACTTTTTCCTTGCAGGTGTTGCATATTGCAAACTTGTTATCTTCTGCACACACGCTCAAGAATTTCCAAACAGCTGACATGTTGCAGGTTAATTCACGAGGTTCCCTACATGTGCGAGAATAGCGCGGACACGCACTTTACACCGCAAGCGGGTACGCGTGACACACAGCGGAAAAAAAGTTGAAAGAAAGGAAAAAGAGACTGTGCTGTCGCGTCTGTGTGTGTGCGTACGTGCATGCGTCCTTGAGAACTGTAACTCGTCTAACTTATGTTGTCAGTTAATTGTAGCACTGACCAGCATGAAATCGGCATATGTCAGACTGACCTGCCGGTCGCCGGTCATGGCCGAGCACGCGAAAACGGGCCAATTCCGGTCACCGGCCGGTCTATCGGTGCATCTCTAAAGATAATTACCTCTTCTGAAGAGTACATCAATGTTTTTGTAATCCTCCGTGTCCTCCTTGGCTACTAGAAACTGTGTGGAGGAGGGGTGGGGGTAAAGCGCGATCACGGAAGGCTTGTATCATGTGGATGCAACAACAGTGGTGCTGTCATTACTAAGAATTCCTCATGGGGGTGACAGAAACTATGCACTATAGCTTTAAGTACTTCATTCAAAATGTGGTAGAGATAAAACTGACATAAACTCAGAATTCTATTCAGCATATAAAAGAGAATTTAGCATCATGTTTTGAAGTTGTTTGTTGTATGTTGTACAACACTGCAGACCAGAGATGTATCTGGAACTAATCTTTGTTCTTATCACCTCTTAGAACTTTATGCCATTGGTGGAAATGCTGCTGGACTCCCGTGCATGTTTCCCTTCCAGTACAAAGACAAATGGTACTCACACTGCACTACGGTCGGACAGAATCTTTGGTGTGCCGTTGAAACTAAATATCAAAGTGAACGCTGGGGCTACTGCCCAGTAACTTGTGAGTACTGTACCTCAAAAGTCGGTCATGAAATCTTTCAGGAGCCAGTATTGCCAACGTAACTATACAAGATTTAAAAAAAATCAAAGTAAAAAAAAATTAAGTCAAGATAAACTTAACTGACTAACTAGCCTTACTGTATAATTATTAGCCATTATTATGATTTATAATATATGTAGTGAAGGAATTTAATAAAGGGTATTACGTGTATTTATTTTGGCAGAATGTAAGTGAATGATTCCAGTGAATCATTTCCAGTGAGAAACATGCTGTCTTCACTTAGAGACTATTTTTTAAGAGGAGTACAGAGGATTGATAGAGAGCTTCGTCACATGGTGACGACAAATACCTGAATTTCAATTTCAGCAAAACCAATGAGCTTGTGGTAGACGACCAGAGGAACAGGACAGAACATAAAGTTGTAGCCATGACAGTAGACAATGCTTTAAGTATTAGGGGTGGGAATCATCAGTGGCCCACTGATACGATATTATCACGATACTATGTCACTATACAGTATTATTGTGATTTTAAACATATTGCAATATTCTGCGATATATTGCAATTTATTACCTTTTTTCCAACTTTAAATGATGTACCCTAAGGAAAACTTTGTCAACATCTGTTTTAACTAAAAAGATACATTTCTGTTTTGACAAAAAACTCAACTGCACCATCTAGTGGACTAAAAAAAACTATTGATTTTGTTATTCTAGTCCCAAAAAATTTAATCTCACGTGCAATAGATTGATACTTGGCGCCTGTGTATCGATACAGTACCACTGTGCCAATATTCATAACAGTCAGTCCATAGAGCACATTCACTGAAAAGGTGCTATTTTTTACACTGTCAGGAGGTGTAATTATTTTTCACATCACCTACAGGCATCATTTAATTTAGGGCCTACTACCACTAGTTTACAGTTAAGTCAACCCCTGTTCATTTAATGAAGACAAAACTACTTTAAGTTATAGGGAGAAAGTTTTATACTTTGTAGCAAAAATAACCTATTCATATTTTGTACATTTATAGCAAAAGAAGGCTGGACTATACACCCAACAACAGGAGCGTATTACCAGCTCAACACACAGGCAGCTCTGACTTGGCCCCAGGCTGAAGCCAGCTGTAAACAGCAGGGGTCCTCCCTGCTTAGTATCACCGATCCTCACCAGCAGGCTTACGTCACAGGTAAGGTAACAGTGACTCTATACAAGAACATGCATCTGGGCACATACAATAATGTGCTATTTGTTTTTCCATTAATGGATTAGATTTATAATAGTACTGAATGAAAAAGATTATTTTTCATACATTTTTAAATGCATGACAGAAGGGAAAGACTCATTATTTTGTCATTTTTGTTTCCCATGTCCCCAACAGCACTACTAGGTACAGGTGGCAATAAGCTTTGGACGGGGCTGATCCTGGATCCAGAACATGGCTGGAAATGGTCTAATGGGAGGCCTTTCCGCTATCTGAAATGGGACTCAGGTACAGGGTTCGACAGTAACGGTTGCCCGGTTGCCCTTGGCAACCAGATTAAGTCAATTGGCAACCGTTTTGTGGCCTCTAGTTGCCCCCTTTGGCAACCAACTGTTCAATATTTGTGTTTTTTAATATATAAAAACAAATCAAAACTTACAAAACTGGTAAATATTATTTCAAGTCAATATATTATTTGGTTAAAGTTTAAACACTACGTTACGTAACGTTAGTCTACCATTAGCTACAGTAGTAACTGGATTAAACACGGTTGAAATGCGGACATTCCAACAGCGGGACGTACAACAGTCTGCCGCTAAAGCTATTTTTAGCGTTTACTTGAATCTGGTATACCTCGTAGTGCATTCAAAGTTATTATAAAATACCCTTTTATCATCTGTTTTTGTCTTTTAACAGCAATTTACTGGTGAAAAAAGTAATTATTGTTAAGTTATTGTTATTACATTTTTAATCATTTAAATTCCCCCCTTTTTTGTGCTGATCTGAAAATTGATCTGATCCTTGACTCAAAACCGTGATCCGATCTGTGAGTTTTGTGATCCGTTGCACCCCTATTTGAGAGGGATGGGAAATTATATTGCACACCATTATCTCATTGTTTCATTTTTTTAGAAATGAATTGCTCCAAATATAGGCAGTTTAAAACATGGCAACCGTATTATCAATTTCGGCAACCAAAAGCTAAAAAGTTAGCGTTGAGCCCTGCAGGTAGCTTTTTCCTTCACTTCAAAATAGGGCTGAACGATTTTTGAAAATAATCTAATTGCGATTTTTTTCCCCAAATATTGCGATTGCGATTTGATATTCGATTATTTTTTTAAGCTCTTTGTCTTCTGTATTATTCAACAAAGACAAACAATAAATCATTTTATAGTATGAAAAACACACAATTACACACTAGACAGTTTATATATATATATAGGGCTGTCAGTCGATTAAAAAAATTAATCTAATTAATTACAGACTGTGATTAATTAATCGAAATTAATCGCATACATAATTAACGGTGCCTGAACCCATACTTTTTAAGAAAGTAAGAAAAGAAAACAAAGGGTACTAAACAACAGTTGGTGACATTAAAGAACGGCTTGTTTATTGCTAAGGCCATATGGTCAAAATTGATGATTTAATAATAATGTATAACAATAACAATAACTTATTTCACTAGTAAATTGCTGTTGAACGACAAAAACAACCACCAAGGACATTTACAATAACTTCAAATGCACCACGAAGCTGTAGTTTACCAGTTTCATTGAACGCACCGTCTGTGTTGTTTTTCCGATGGGAGCTCGGCAGCTGCAGATTGTTACATCCCGCTGTTGAGTCACAGTCCTCTACAGTAAAACACAGTCAAACTTTACACCGTTCAGCGTTAGCTGTCAGCATTGTAACCGTGTTTAATCCAGCTACTAGCTAGCGGTAGGCTAAGGTTAGCTGCTGTCGAGTGTAGTGTTAACTAGCTAGCGGTAGGCTAACGTTAGCTGCTGTCGAGTGTAGTGTTAACTAGCTAGCGGTAGGCTAACGTTAGCTGCTGTCGAGTATAGTGTTAACTAGCGTCACATGCAGCGGTGTTTGTGTTACCTCGTCTTCAGAGCATCAGAGAGAAGAGCAGACATATCAGTGGCACCGGATTTCGGTAGCCAGGGTTGGCAGGAAGAAGATTTTCCAGTTAATGATCCAGGCAGCACATTCTCGTCTCCCTCCTTCATTTTACAGTCCAATGGTGCCTAGAACGGCTCCGGGTCAAACGTGAATATGGAATGGATTAATCTGCGTTATTTTTTTTAACGCGTTATTTTTTCTCAGATTAATTAATCGAAATGAACGCGTTACTTTGACAGCCCTAATATATATATATATATATATATATATATATATATATATACACACACACACACATATACACACACACACACACACACACACACACACACACAACAGTGTATTTTTTTACAGTGCACAGAGAGGAGCTGCCTCCAGCCCCTCCCCCTCGTGAAGTTGCGTGCCGTGTGCATGACACCGAACGTTGCACTTGCTCAGAGAGGCTATCGTTACGTTAGCATGTTGCTGGTGTTAACTGTAGTAATAAAACTGTTGAAACACCGCGGCTCCGCTGCTGTGAAAGCTCCCCGAACGTCATTTATCAGTCTGGTTGTTACCCCTCTCAGTGGCAGCTCCTCCACTCATATCTTTATAACGGAGCTAACCGCTAACCGGAGCTAACCGCTAATCAGAGCTAATCGTTGCCAACCGAGCCTTCAGTTCAGCGTGCCTGTATCCATTAACTGCATGTATGGACTCGAGCCCGAATAAAACCCTTCATTTTATTAAAATGGCTGTAAAAGTTTTAAACTACAACTCAGAGTTGTTTGAATGACAGAAATCAGCTCCAGGTACGGCGTAGCATTAGCGTGCTAAGTTATGCTTTTTCTGCGGAGTGCAGACTGATTTGCTCTTGCGAGTCACGTGACCAAATCGCAGCCTTTGCGATTAGGAAATCGTGTTTTAACATATCGTGATATTATCGCAAATGCAATTAATCGTTCAGCCCGACTTCAATATTATATATATATATATATATATATATATATATATATATATATATATATATGCTATTTAAAAGACGTGGGCACTGGACGGGAAATTGCGTCGGTCTTAAACTAACAAAGAAACTTGTGTCGGGCTTTGCGCTGCGCCAGGTGCAAGATAGGGACCTATGAGCGAGTCAGCACAAATCTATTATCAGCAATCCTAAGAAATGAATAGATCATTAACACCCTGGCAAATGCATGCACAGGCCAAAAATTGTACTGGTAACTGTATTCAAAACCGTTCTACCGATGAACAAATTAATAAATGTATTCGCTGCTTCATCATTGAAGACCAAATGTAGTAAACCTCACAGGACAGCCAGTTCCTGTTTATCAGGCAAATGTTAATACAGAAAAATACCTTAACCTCACATTTGCAGCCCCACAACAGCCCATGCTACAATCCCGGCTGAGCGGCGCACAGAATGACAGGAGAAATGTACGCAACAGCCGGCAACAAAACAACGTGCTGGCGAGCCCCAACCTGTTTCACATGTTGCAGCACAGCTCGGCTGCAGCTCGTCTAGAGATTCCGCGCCCCACTATTTCATCAATTGCATGTAGGGTAGACAGCATCAGTTTTTGGCAGATGATCAGGTTTTGGCACACCAGTAGCCGGTGAACCGCAATCAATGAGCCTTGTAGGGATCTAGCAACTCCCCGCCCCTGCTGCTGTACTGTGCATGCACGGACACAATTTATAGTTAGATACATACAGAAACTGAATATGTGTGTGCAACACTACTGAGAGCTGACATGAGGCTGTTTGCAAAACCAACATGTCAAATATAACAATCATCTTGTTTTAGGACATCCACTTCCTGATCCGGGACAAAACTGTGCAACTGTTGATCCTGCTGTACAGTACTCTTGGCAAAGTTCAACTTGCAGCAAAAAACTCGGATACATCTGCTACAGTAAAGCGGCCGAGGTACTGCCTACAGTAGGTAAAGACAAAGATCTATTACAGTATATTCCACACATCCACTCAGAACCATATAGCTATATTGTACATCTGACACTCAGTCATAATATTTCTCTGTTCTTTTCTTGATCAGCTGTTGAGACAGCATTTTGTTCAAGACCTTGGATTCCCTACAATGGCCACTGCTTCCACCTTAATCGTACTCAGAAAACATGGGATGATGCTCAAAGAGAGTGTCGTAATGAAGGAGGGGATCTAGTCAGCATCCACAATGTGGAGGACCAAAGCTTTGTCATCTCTCAACTTGGATACAGTACGTGAAAACAATAAAAATAAATGCACGTTTATCTATAAGTAAGAAAACCTTAGTTACAACAAAGAACACTCCTTTAAGCACTCAGGCCTTTCTCTCAGCTTTTTTCCTGGCATTGTGATGTGCTGCCCTGATTAACTACCTCAAGTGGAATGTACAATTTACAATCATTCATTGTCATTGTTCATTAATCTTTTTACATGATCAGTTTAGTTACTAGATATAGCACCCACCACTGTACACTTTGAAGGTCAATATTACATTTGTGGAATTATTTCTTAGCAATGATGTTAGTGGAGGTGGTCTTTAATTCAGGCAAGGTGGCCTGCCTCTGCTATACGAGGCTGCAGAAAACTAGATAGACTTTGCTTTGTTGTTAAAATTGAACAATACTAGCCAGCTGGTAGCCAAACTGCTGAAGAATGAGTCAGTGATCGGGAAGCATGAATGAACCAGTCAAGAAGGACATATGAATAAACACACATAGCCTAAATACCATGTGCAGATGTCGGTTATTCACTAGTAACATATCAAGTTAATGGCAAACTGTTTTTGGAAAGATCTTGTTTTTTATGTTCATGTCTGCAGCATCCACTGATGAGCTTTGGATTGGACTGAATGATAAGAAGATGGAGGGGCTGTTTGACTGGATTGATCACTCAACTGTCAGTTTCACTAGCTGGGAATTTGGGACACCGGCTGTCTCCACTGATATAAAGGACTGTGTTCTCATCAGGGGAGAGGTAAGGAGCATCATGTAGATATGGTGGACATATTACCTTTATGTACTGTGTATGCACAGAACATACACATAAACAAAAATGAGAGAAAGTGACATTAAATAATGCTCTGAAACCTGATCTATCAGGCAGAAAAATGGCTCATTTTGAAAATACACATCTTTTACTTAACTCTACAAGTGTTAAATTAAATACATTGTCTAGTATATTCATACTATGATTGACCAGTGCATTGCCTGTAGTACCTTCCAGTACATCCAGTCTCCACATGAATAAATATTTAACGGTATTTTGTTGCAGAATGGGAACTGGGCTGACCGTGTGTGTGAGGAAAAACATGGCTCCATTTGTATGAAGATGAGTGCCTCAAAATCCACTGGAGATGAAGTGGAGCAGGATTTAGGCTGCAAAACTGTGCGTTAAGTTTACTTTTTTTTTTTTTTTTTTTTTATCTTTTTCAAAATAGTTTATGGCTTGTTCATGAAGTTTAACTTGGGTGTAGTCCAAAAACTTCAAGGCACTTAACCCAATTCAATACCATCTTAAAGCTCAACAGAGATTTTTAGCCTTTATTTTACTCAGTGTTTTGGTTGTCTCCAGCGCAGCAAAGATCTGATAAATTCACGATACTCAACCTGCCCAGCACCGACAAAGCAGACAAATAAATTCGGCAAGATAGCTGGTGAACACAGTGGAGAACCAAACAGATTAAGTGACAGATATTATATGATATAGAGACCAAATAAACTGCTAAAAGGTGATTAAATATTACTCTCACATTAACAGGTGGTTTCAACTGAATGCTAATGCCCCTCCTTACTCCTCCTACTATGGTATACTATATATCAACTCCATGAATGCATTATTAAATAAGATGTTTAACTTCATAATACTTTATAATTTAGGCCACTTGCATTTAGGCTACGTTTAACTTTATATATTTGTGATTGTAGTGATTACAGCATATTTCAGCATCAGGTTATTAGGTTGGTGGGGTGTGTTGCTGTCTGTTTTTTTCCTCTAAAAAAATTATGAATAATCAAACAATGGTCACTTTTTTTTTGGTTCACTTTTTTGTTTTCCTACAATCCAGGGGTGGAGAAGACACGGCTCGTACTGCTACTTTATAGGTATAGAGACCAAAACTTTTGATGAAGCCAAAAATGAATGCGAGAGCTCAGATTCCTACTTAGCTGATGTTTCAAATAGGTAAGAACATTTATTTTTACTCCAAATGTTCTGAGCAATACTGTATTTCATAAGTGTAATGTATTGGGATTTGCAAACATAATTTAAACAGAAAAAAATCATGTAAGGTTTTGTTGCTATACAACATTTAGTGACACCAGACATTTCACGATTCACGACATTCCTAATTGTGTAAATATTTTCAGGGTGGATAATGCCTTCCTCGTCAGCTTGGTCGGGATGAGACCAGAGAAATACTTCTGGTTAGGCCTCTCAAACCAGAAAGACATTGATCAATTTGTGTGGACCAACACAGACTCAGTGAGGTTTACTCACTGGAATGCTGAAATGCCAGGTATGGATTAGAGGATGGATACCCGAACCGAGCCCGTCGGGACCCGACGGTACCCAACGGGCCGGGCCGGGTTCGGACAGATATTTAGAAACGATGTTCAGGTTCGGGTCGGGCTCGGTCACATCAGGCATAAGGCATTGAACATTTTAAATTTAAAAAAGCTTATTATGTAGGTGGGCGCCTGTGTTAACGTGCGCTTGTTGCCCTGTGTGCGCTGATGCGCTCATCTGTTGACATTTCTAAATGCCTTCCTACAGTTGCTTAATAAAAACGGGCTTTCCACACAAACAAACGTATGTGTCATTAGTATGAGAAAAAAAGGAGATTTTAACTGTGTCGGACTCGGACATAAATATCTTAATGCCTGTCGGGCTCGGGCCGGGTTCGGTTACTGCTCTGTCGGACACGGGCCGGGCTCGGACAAAAAAATGCGGCCCGATCCGCACTCTAGTATAGATACACTTTAAACTCCATCTGTAAAATCTGTCCGAAAGTGGCCACACAACTGACATTTCACCATTTCTACCTAAAAAATGCAAGGTCACCGACAGGGCTGTGTTGCCATGACAACTGGGGTTTTTGCTGGCCTCTGGGATGTGCTGTCCTGCACCAATAAGGAAAAATACATCTGCAAACACCTGGCTGAGGGGGCAGTTTTAACCCCTGCACCACCCACTTTTACCCCTGCAACGTGTGCGGACGGCTGGACTCGAATAGGATCAAGACGCTATTGCTATAAGGTACAGCCACATAACAAAAACTAAAAAGCATAAAAGTATGGTAGTTTACGTGTCTTAATACAATTCTCAAATACACTACATACACACGGAAATAATTGCTCCCTTATTTTTAAATTTGGGACATGGGATGAAAAAAAATGGTGGAGTAATTTTATTTCAACCCTTTTGACCTGACCTGTGATTAAATTTCTCCTCTCTGTTAGCTTGATGAAAATAGTGTTTACATAACACCCAACAAAATGGACACTTGAGTTAAAGCATTATAGTTAATCAAATGCTTTTACTTCACTCAAAAGCAACTACCCAAAATGTAAAAAGATGTCCTAGTCAACAGTTGAAAGTGTAAGTATGACATATAAGTTAGACAATTCGGTAACACTTTACTTGAAGGTATCTACATAAGAGTGACATGACACTGTCATGAACACATCACACTGTCATGACACATGAACCCTAACCATAACCTGTCATGACAAAAACTGAATGACACTAAATACAGCGTTATGTCATAAACGTTTATGACTTGTTTATAATGTTTATGACACGTTCATGACAGTGTCATGTCACTCTTATGTAGATATCTTCAAGTGTAAGCGACATTTCAAGCACAATGGTTAAGATACATAGAAATGTGTATACGCTTGGGCTATAAACTAAATGTTGAAACTACTAATAGGCACACATACAAAGAGTGTAAAGACAATGAAACACTGTTTGCTTGTTGTGAAGTCACACTACCAAACCATGTTGAACCTCTTTGTCTTCTGGTCAAGGTGTTTTCAGAGTCATCTTCAAACAAGAGGACCTGGTATGAGGCCAGAGATTACTGCAGGGCCATCGGAGGAGACCTGCTCAGCATCCACAGTGCTGATGAGCGAGAAAAGCTACCACAACGGTACAGTATGACCTTTCACAGTACATAACTAAGAAAATACATCTTTAACTGTATCTTCTGCTTCTGGTGGAAGCAGAAGTGAAGGCTGGCTAGAGTCCAGCTGAGCAATAGGACAGTGCTTCTACAGATAACTGTTTAAAGAACACAGTTTTGCCGAACTTAAGGGAGACCCATTATACTTGTTTTAAGGTTCATACTTGTATTTTGTTTCAACTTAAAAATGTTTACATCCTTTAATGTTCATTTAAATTCATATTTTTAATCATACTGCCCATGGCTGCTGCACCTGTATTCACCATCTATCTGAGACACTCTGTTGTAGCGCCTTATCTCCCCCTGTAGCCCCCCTCCCAAAAAAGGGACGAAAAGGTAATACGTTTACCTCATTATTTGACGCTTTGGCCACATTTAATCATCAAAAACATCCAAATTGTAACATTATAGATAAGACAGAAAATACTAAATAATGTCACGATTTGATTTTAAATCAAAATCGATCGCAATTAAGTCACAATCTTATATCGAATATCGAATAAAAAAATGAAGCGAGTCAAAAGATAGCATGGCAACTGCAGATGCTGGAAACCCATCGACAGAACTTGAGCCCCCTCCTCTTTCAAGTGTGTGTAAGTGTGGAAGTATTTTGGATTTCCAGTGAGTTATGTTGACAACATTCACGTTGTCGACAAAAAACGCCACAGTAAGCTCTGCTATGTGCGTGTACCATATTCTGTGTGTTTAGGGACCGTTTGGTATTTATGGAATGGACCACCGGAGGAAAATAGGGGAGGGTCATGTCTTTTTATTCTTTGTTGAGGGGAGGGTCATCCAACATTTTTTAGACTTTTGTATTCATGAAAACAGCAACGTTTCAAAGTGGCTTGTTTGGTGCATATTTTTTCATGTAGCTCATAGTCTCGGCCCTCCTTCGCTACCAGATGGGTCTGACCCATGAGTTTGCTGGGGAGCACTGCTCCCCTGGTGGCTGAAACGGGTAATTGCATTGTTTAAAAGATGAGTGGAATAATTACATCTGGCATGACCAGATATTTTATAAATATCTTAAATAACACAAAACAACTAAATGGTGGTAAGATTTCATATACTGCTTTAGTAAAAAAAATATTACCTGGCTGACGATGGGAGCAGCAGGACGCAAAAAACAAAAATTACTGTTGCACTAGTCTGGACATCTTGCCGTGCCAACCTTGCAATAAAGGTTTCCTAAATGCCATGTATATAAATGTGATGTCAGCTTACTAATTGATTGCGGGTTTTGTGTAGATTTGGACTTTTATATGTTTATTCCACTTTGTTTAAACGGCGAAGTGGAGAGGCCTCGTTCACCTGTTTGGAGCTGGCTGGTGAATGTGACGCGCGTAGGCCTTGCCGGATACACCGTGACTCTGTTTGTGGATCTACTGATCGCTGTGGATTACTTTTTTTTTCGTGTCATTGGATTACGGCAAAATACAGATCTTTTTTCTCAACGTGTCTTAACGTATTATGGTGTGACTGCGCTTCGTTTCTGCGTTTGGAGAGGCATCTCAACAGACTGAAGGTCGAACACTGATTGTTCACCGTTACATTAGAATATAATGTTCAGCTTCGGCAGCTTTACCTATGTGTTAAAATATACAATGACGAAGCCTAGTGACAAGTCCATAGCAACCAGTGTTGAATGTGTTATTTCCCAGTGTCCTTTGCTGAATGGTCTCAATATTTTATTGTTTTATTTCATGTAAATACTAGTTTACTAGAGGAGTAATTTAGTATTTGAAGTAATGCAGTAATGCAGGAAGTGTGCATTTAGTTTCCATGCTTATTGTGTTTCCACAACAATGTTACGAGTAAATCTACTGAAATGGCCACCACATCATAACAGAGGAGTGTGATGTGTAAGATGAGAATGCAGAGGTTAACTTGTGTATGTCATGGCTCTAAAAAATCAAATGGCATCTGTACATCTTTGCTAAGTGCGAACTAACTGTTACGGTTTAGGGATATTTCTGTTACCAGTTTGTTCATTTCTTTATTGTTTATTTGTGCATGTTCTCTGTGTTTGTATATTCTGTATATTTCTGTTTAGTTATCTCCTGGTTTATTGTGTATTTTTTGGTTAATTTCTGTGTTCTGTGTTGTCAAGTTTCTGTGTTTAGTTGATTTCAGGTTTTTGTCGGTGGTTCCTGTTTCCTGTTTTATTTTGATAGTCTGTTTTCTGTCCTGTCATGTCTAGTTTTACTTTTTGTGTTCCCGCCTTTGTTGATTGTCCTGCCCCGCCCTGATGTGTTTCACCTTTCGTGTCACCTGTCCCTCATTTGTTCATTACCTCATGTATTTAACCCCTGTTTGTGTGTGTCCGCGGCAGTCAGTTTCCCGTGTCTCCTTTTTCTCCCCGGTATTGGTTTTTGCCTGCAGCTCACAGGACTCCATAGATTTGTTTTTGTTTTTTGGAGGAAATAAATCTTTGAGTTTCAACGCTGCTCCTGCCTGTCTCTCTCTGTGTTTGGGTCCTTTTTCCCCTGCTGATTGCAACACTAGCACATAAGGGGAGGGTCATGCCTCTTTTTCAAATCGTTCTGGAGGGCCATAGAAAAATTACTACTGGTGAGGGGAGGGTCAAGTCTTTTTAGCCTAAAGGTCCCAAAACTCCTCTGGTGGCCCCTTACCATTGCACATTAGCCTAGCAGCTAGTGGATATTCCTTCTGCTTATAGCTTTATCCCAACAAAACCACACGGTTGAATTTCAGCCTGCATGCACGTTTTGTAGCCTAAACAGAGCAGCTTATATTGGTTATATTAGAGAGAGCAACACATCAGCTCTCTTTGCTATCGGTCTCCTCAGCTGCTGGTTCGATGGTGTTTTAAGCCCCCAACTGAGCCTTCAAGGCAGCGCTGCGACCGTTGTCTTCAACCATAACCATTGCCTGATCCTAGTGCCTTCCAGGCAGCGCTGCCTGGAAGACGATGTTGGGGGCTTTAACACCAAACTCCGTGTGCTGCGAAGAGTCTGTCAGTAAACTTTTTTTTTCTTTTTACTTTATTGACAAATTGTCAAGTTTCCAATTGACTGAAGACATGTTATTGTTACATTATGTTGTTAATAAATGTTTTAAATTTGACAATGTAATGTGGTACATTGCGAACAAAGGTCAGATATTATATTACATACAAGTCTAGTCTAAAAATGGCATAGCAACCTGTGCTATAAAAAGAAAAAATTGAGAATCGAATCGAACCGTGACCTTAGAATCAAATGTAATTGAATCGAGGATTTGGAGAATCGTGACACCCCTAACAATAATCATATATTGTCCATTATAGCTATGGATCATTCTGGATAGGACTTAGTGCTCCTGACCCAGACACCGGTTATGTATGGAGCGATGGATCCCCAGTAAGTTAACAGTATTTTACTAATAGTTGAGTCAATCATTTTTAGTTTAGGACACTCAAAGACAAAATTATAAACCACAGTGTGTTTTGTTTGCTTTTGTTTACAGCTGCAGTTCCAACACTGGTCGGATGGAGAGCCAAACAATAAAAACAATGTGGAATCTTGCGTTGAATCTGGAATGAATTCGGGGCATAGCAGTGGGTCTTGGAACGATTTGCACTGTGAGACGTACCGTGGATGGCTGTGCCAAATCCGTATAGGTAAAATGAGAGACTAAAACCATTTTTATCTCTATTGTTTGGTTACCAAGGTTTCAAAGAAGAGCATGTCACTCTTTTGTAAGCTCTGTGTTCCTCAAATTTAAGGTGAACATATTCGCAACTCAGCGCTGCCTACTATCACTCCCGTGCACTCACTATTTAGTGTTCTGAGTATAATGTTCTTCTATCTACTATATGTTCTAACAGGAGTGACTCCAAAACCACCTCCAGACCCTGAAACTCCTGGTAAGTGGGCATTTTTTCTATGCAACTACATATTAAAAAAATCACAAATGTACTGTAATACATTACATATTTCTGACATGTTTTCAGACTACAATAAGACGTCAGATGGGTGGCTAGAATGGAATGGGACTCAGTATTATATTAACAAGATGCCGATGGCCATGGAAGAAGCTCGTCGCTTCTGCCAACAGAGGCATAGTGACTTGGTAACTATCAACAGTGAAGCTGAAAGTGTCTTTTTATGGAAACAGGTGAGTGACATTTATTCTACATTACTGACATAACTTATTAGTTAGGGCTGAACGATTAAATGCATTTGCGATAATATCGCAATATGTTAAAACACGATTTCATAATCGCAAAGGCTGCGATTTGGTCACATGACTCGTGAGAGCAAATCAGTCTGCACTCCGCAGAGAAAGCATCAACTAGCACGCTAACGCTACGCCGTACCTTGAGCTGATTTCTGTCATTCAAACAACTCTGAGTTGTAGTTTAAAACTTTTACAGCCATTTTAATAAAATTAAGGGTTTCATTCGGGCTTGAGTCCATACATGCAGTTAATGGATACAGGCACACAGAACTCAAGGCTCGGTTGGCAACGATTAGCTCTGATTAGGGGGAGGGGCTGGAGGCAGCTCCTCTCTGTGCACTGTAAAAAAATACACTGTTGTGTGTGTGTGTGTGTGTGTGTGTGTGTGTGTGTGTGTGTGTGTGTGTGTGTATATGGATATATACTATATACTATATTTTTACTTATTTAACTGTCTAGTGTGTAATTGTGTGTTCATACTATACATTATTATATTATTATTCTTTGTTGAATAATACAGAAGACAAAGAGCTTAAAAAAATAATCAAATATCGAATCGCAATCGCAATATTTGGGGGAAAAAATCGCAATTAGATTATTTTCAAAAATCGTTCAGCCCTATTATTAGCCATGGCATTTAAGCTCAAAACAAACTGCAATTTAAATACTGCTGGTATTACTGTGTGCCTCGGTTTGTGTGTAGGTGTCCAGAATTCATGGGTCCTACTGGATAGGCCTGAACGTAGATCTTGATAGAACATATGGGTGAGTATGTATTAAATGGATTAAATAAAAATGGGAAAATAAGTTTTAAAAAAGGATCAAAGCTATGTGATGTGTAGATGGTGTGACCAGTTGAATAATGTATTGTGCTGTAGGCTATGTAATATCAGTGGAACATTTTTAAATAGTTGCTGTTGCAAGGTTGGCCTGACACCAGTCATGCTGACTGCTGACCACAGATTTTTGTGTCTATTGTAAACATTATTAATTTGGTTGCTCTAGCTTCAGGTGCATCGAAACAATGCCAATTTGTCTTTATGTTTTCATGTCAAATTAATCATTATCAGTATCATTAGTCATGGCCATCACACATTTATGGCCACCCAAATAAGTAAGCCAAATATTCAATCTAATTTTCTTAGTGTCTTTACCAACTCCTCTTTAGCTTACTACAAAGTAGATGCGTCACTTTTTTTCAATAGCTAGTTAAGTATCTTCTGTTTAGCGCCGGGCAGGTAGTATACAATTGGTTTATCATAACTTTTATAACAGATGCCTGCCGTGGCTGGTAAGGAAGCTGATGAGAGCTGAGTTTGCAGGCCAGAAAACCAAAACAATGAGTAAAAATAGACTAAAGCAGATATCTTCAACAGGGGGTCCGGGACCCCTAGAGGGAACTCAGAGTTACTGCAGGGGGGCCGCCAAATTATGGTACAATGTATAATAATTTGTATAATGTTTTGTCAAACATTTAAATGTCTTAACATGAATCCAACATATTTGCAAATATAAAGCGGCTTAGTTGTGGGAAAAAAACACACATTGATGATAGGCTTACTGGCCTACAGGTAAGGTAGTCTCTAAGGTAGCTATCCACAGATACAGTTAATCCTAAGGCTATCACTCTGCCACATGTATGCTTAACATTAAAACATGATTTATAAAATCATGCCAACAATTATTATTTTATTAGCTTAGTATTCTATGTACTAAAAAGGTATGTAAGAAGGCTTTAGGCCACCCACACATTATTTTAGGCCCAGTTTAAAGCAACACTAGAGAACTTTGTGTAACTTAAAATAATGTTTCCAAAATCGCTAGTCAGTGGTTCATCAACTCGTAACAGGGTGAACGGCACTTCTGCATTCGCTTTGTGACCCTTTAAAGGCTATGACCGCACTATGCAAGTTTGCCAGATCGGGAAGCGGATCTGTAGTTCGAATGAGACATAATGGGACAATTCTGCTTCCAACCTGTAGGGGGACCGAAGCGGGAAAGGTTCTCTAGTGTTGCTTTAATATGCAACTTCATTTTATACAATATGTGTAGTAGGGGGTCTCTCTCAGGTAAGGGGTCCTTGGCTTAAAAAAATGTTGAAGACCCCTGGACTAAAGGGCTCTTGAGAGCTGAGGGGGACTGCAGAGTTGGGTTGTAGTTCTGTGGTTTCAAGCAACCTCATTCACACTACACAAACTCATTTATAAGACTTGTTAATATTAGAGTATTAGAGAGAGTAAAGTATTGATAGGGCTGCTTGATAATGGAAAAAAAATCATAATAACAATTATTTGTTGTCATGATTATTTAACATGATTACTTATTGACTTTTGAACAAATCAACAGTGAAAACACCTTGAACTGTGAAATTTTCCTTAATACCTTTCACATTTTAAGTTGTTTTTTTCATTCAGAACACAAGACGAAATAGCTTACTTCCAAAACGTAATGTGCATAATAATCGTTTCGTTACCACTGTGATGTGATTTTTGTGATCGTTAGAAGTCAAAATCAAAATCATGATCAAAATTTTATTAATTGCACAGCCCTAAGTTTTAATTAGTGCAGCTTTAAATATGAACAATGAATTGAATCTGTCTGGATTTCATTCAAGAGCAGAGCTTATTTTTTAAACTATGTTGCGTTGTATAACAATGTATTACTACTTATTATAAAAAAAAACAAGATGGAAATGAAAGTAAGAGCGTGCCATGATGTCTTTTAAATTTTCAACTGAATTTATTGTGTTCCAAAAGGTGGATGGATGGTTCCCCAGTGGTGTTTACACGGTGGGATGAAAATCAACCTGTTTTCCTACGCAATGATGAGAATTGTGCTGTCATGACTACATCCATGGGTGAGTAACTTAAATTTGATTAACCTGCACTGGCATACTTTCATATAATGAATATAATAAAGAATTGATCTGAGATTAGGTTTTAAATGTAATGCTCATTGTTTCTGCTGAACTATTTATTTAATATTTTTTGATTGACTTACAGGGTTCTGGCATGATTATAACTGTGGGTATGAGCATAAGTCAATTTGTAAACGCAGTGGCTCACCACCTGCCAACGCCACTGTAGCACCAACAGTTTCTCCAAAAGGTGGCTGTCCACAGAACTGGGAAAAACTTGCCTCGAAGGTCAGAAGTCACTTTAGATTTTTATAGTTGTTTGGTAAGATGGGAATACAACTGATGTTGCATGAAATGGGCCTTCAATCTTAAAAGGCATTTATCTATTTGTGGATTAAAAAAAATAAGCTACTGCTCTTTTGAGATATAACACTAAGATGTTGATTTTTCACCTATAGTGTTACAGCATCATTAATAGCCAGAAGGAGACGTGGGTTGGAGCGAGGACACTATGCAAAACAATGGGAGGAAATCTGGCCTCAATTCTCTCAAGACAAGTGCAAGGTGTGTTTATTCCGCTATTACAGTATGTTTTTTCCAGAAAACTATTGTTTTTCAGGGTGTCTGCAGGTTTCTACAAGTAAAATTTAAGACTTTTAAGACCATAATGAATGCAATTTAAGACTTATTTCACATCCACACTGGCAAAAAAGTGAACAGTTTGAATTAATGGTTTGATGCTTATTTAGTAGTTTTGTTACAGTGTGAAGTTTTTTCTTCCCAAAAACACATTTAAAAGCAAGACTGAAGTTACAGTAATGTTAACTTCCTGTCAGAAGGCAGATGTCATCAGGTTTATGTCATATCTTGTGAGCGTGATAAAACATGCTCACGAGCAAATTATATTGTTTCACACGCGCAGATATTACTCTTTGCGCTAATTTTAAAAAAATCGAAAAATGTACAGGCAGCTGTGAGCGTGAAACAAAACATAGGGAGAGGAAAATAATGGCACCTGTGTGGATAAAACAAAGCAGCACATAAACCTGACGCCATAAATGCATATTTTATAAAAATGTAAATGTCTGCTGGGTGTCCAAATAGAGTCAGGCAGAGACAATGGGCTTCGTTATTGAACCGTTATACACATTTTAAGTTGTTTGCATTGAAAAACATTGTGGCTGGGTCAGTGTTTCTGCTATATACATTGATACGGTACGCACTGAATTTGATGAAGTTACGGTTTACCAGACCACAGGTGAGACAAAAAGCTAACATTGTATTCCTCTGATACGCTGTATTCACTTGCTGTTTAAAACGTTTTCCAGGTTAGTGGGGATGCATACCGCTCAAAACCAGCATGAAAAAACGTAGTAATGTTCCCTCAGCATTTTGTTTTGTTGCTAAACTATGTAAAATGTGCGGTGACATTTAGGGATTTTTTTGGATGGTTCGGACTTTCGGACCAAATACAAGAAGCTCTGGCAGGCTCTCCTTGTGTTACGAGACCGGGGAAACTCCTTTAAGGAATAGCTCGGTGCTTAGTGTGTAAGCTACATGAGAGAGTGACGGTGAATGCGCTCAGAGCAGACAGCTGTCGGCTATCAGAGCTGAGAATACATCAGCAGTTTATTTGTTAAGTGGTAGTAAATCTACAGTGTAGGTTTCCATTTGTCTCTGAATAAATTCTCCAGAAAGAAAGTTCCCGTGTCTTGCTTCTCAGCATCGCAACAAAACAAAAAGAGCCGCGGCAGTAGGGGAGAGCAGCAGTCAGCTGAAAAAACTCCGACACAGAGAGAGGCTACGAGAGGACGGGGAAGCCCGTCTACAAACCAATCAATTATAAGTATCTGGAGACGCAGTTCACGTATATGATGACGGCAGGACGTAGTTTTGTCACGTATAGATCTTTAGTGTGTTTGCATAACTGCAGTGTGAAACCAAAACTTACCGAATCAAATGTATACAATGTAACAAAAACATGAACCTTGGTCCGGACCTTAGTTCGTACTTTCATGTGTGAAAACGCCCTAATTAACATATCCTAAGGCACCATCTATGTGCTGGATTTGTCCCTAGCGGTGGTTAGCTAGCAAATAAGCCTACTGACTGCAACGGTAGGTTTATATTTTGGCACGTTTAGTAATGACAGTAGTAGTGGTAATAATAAGTGAAAATGTGATCCGAGATGTTCATTAGCTAACGTTATGTGTGATATCCGTAAAGCTGAATGGACTTTATTTTGATCCAAAGACTCTTTCTGTGAGAGAAATAATACTTTATCCTAGAATGTAATTGTAAGACATATGTGCAAATAAAGCAAACTGTTGCTGAAAAGGAACTACACGCTGTATTCACTTAGGTAACATTACTGTTGACAACTTCAAATGATCAATGTGTGTTACATTTTCAGTGTTTTTGACTGCTAAAATGGCTGAGGCACCAACCACAGATTTGTGGATTGGTTTGTCTAATGCACGTGGCAATCCATTTCTCTGGACTGATGGGCGACCAATGCGATACACCAACTGGGGGAATGAAGTAAGTGGACACTGTAACTTTGTTATTATAACGTGAAGTTGTAAAGTACAAGAAGTATGTGCTACACTAAATAACTAACCCTTTACCCTTTTTAATGAAAATGTGAGTGTTTCTCCTTTGTTGCAGCACCAATATCCTTCATTTACAATGATTGAGGACCGTTTTGGAGTAGTTAACATGTTTAAACTTTACTGTGCAAGAGGCATTGCACAACTGTGTCAACTTCTGTAATGTTTATAATAAATTTTTTTGGTATAATAAATATTTCTGACATCCTTATTTTCCATTGCAGAGGCGACATTTTCATGACTATAGACTACACGATTTTGAGGTAAAACCTTTTTGACAATTTGTAATGTGCAATACTAGGCATGGGCTGGTATGATATTCTGACTGTATGATAACCTTAAGCAAAAATACCACAGTTTCATGGTATTGCAATTACAGCTCTAAAACATATTATTTTGAAATGTGTGCAAGAGGCATTGCACAACTGTGTCAACTTCTATAATGTTTATAATAATTTTTTTTGGTATAATAAATATTTCTGACATCCTTATTTTCCATTGCAGAGGCGACATTTTCACGACTATAGACTACACGATTTTGAGGTAAAACCTTTTTGACAATTTGTAATGTGCAATACTAGGCATGGGCTGGTATGATATTCTGACTGTATGATAACCTTAAGCAAAAATACCACAGTTTCATGGTATTGCAATTACAGCTCTAAAACATATTATTTTGAAATGTGTGCAAGAGGCATTGCACAACTGTGTCAACTTCTATAATGTTTATAATAATTTTTTTTGGTATAATAAATATTTCTGACATCCTTATTTTCCATTGCAGGGGATACATTTTCACGACTATAGACTACACAAATTGGAGGTAAAACCTTCTTGACAATTTGTAATGTGCAATACTAGGCATGGGCTGGTATGATATTCTGACTGTATGATAACCTTCAGCAAAAATACCACAGTTTCACGGTATTGCAATTACAGCTCTAAAACGTATTATTTTGAAATGTCTGTGTAAAAAACATCTTCTTTTCCTCCATTGAACACACTTAGAGATGCACCGATTACAATATTCTAGGCCGATTCCGATTTCCGATTTTTCATTGAGTTTGAACTGCCGATACCGATTTTAGCCAATTCCGATTTCATATTTTCTAACCACTTTACAGCACACACAAATATTTATTTTCTAACTTTTCTTTAATAGAACATTTTACATTTTGCATAGAACATAGAAAAAATTTTGAATAGATAATCGATCGCTATAAAATAGAACTATATAAATTACTCCTGGTGTGGGAAATTCACACACATCTAAGTGCAATGTTATGGAAGAACCATTTCCTTCTTTTCACATCCAATATCCAACTAAAAAGAGATAGATATAGATATATATCCCCGACATCCCGGGGAGCGCGCGAAAGTGCAACCTGAAGACGGGCGGCGGGGAGGCAAATGTCGGTAAATATAGCAAAATTCCTTGGGTAACTTTTGGTCACGTCCATCTGGAGATGCTACCTACCAGGTTTCGTGCTGATCCGTCACACCTCTCTAAACAGACATCAAAGCGCAGTGCCTCTTACTCAACCTACATCATACTGCAGTATCGCCGTCCACCTGCGGGGGGCGTGGACAGGCTTTCCAACAGGCAGGATAATTTAAAAGGCAACCGCGACTACATTCTGCGTCTGCCCTATTACTGATACCGTGGCGGCAGAAATTTTGCAGTGGCGGGCCGCCACTTCCAAATCTACATAGAGGAAACACTGGATCTAATTGTTTTTATGTAAAAAGTACATTTTACTTTGTGCACACACATACATGTGCTCTCTCTGTACAACACAGATAGTCGCAAAACCAGATGTACACAATGGTGAAAGACTTAAACAACAGATGTGACACCAGCTGAATTTATTTTAACACCACAGCAAAAGTACTAACTTTGCAGAAAATGTGTACTTTTCTGCTTAGTACAGTTACGTTAGGAAGGAAAATAGCTGACATTAGCCATGTTATCTGCCTCGGTAGCAGCATGAAGTAATTGTTTCACTATCAGACATGCTACGTTAAATCTCAAAGCTGATTGCAAACGTTCATTCAAAGACAGCGTTACATTACCTTGAATTAGGTTGATACCGTTTCATAACGTGGTATACCTTAAAACCGGTAACTGGCCCATGCCTATGTAATACCACTTCATTTGCTTAGACTTGGAGCCAAAATACACTTTGACAAGTTGGGGTTATTTTTGATTAATAATATGCATCTGTATTGTTTCTAATATATTTTCCGTTTATATGTATACAAATTTCTGACATCCTGATTTTTCATTTAAGATAATGGATATTGAACTATATAATTGGCCAATGATTTATGAGTAAATACTTTGACACACTGCAATGTGCAATACAACTTAATTTGTCTTGACTTGGATTATTTGCTATTTTGTAAAGATATTTATAATAATATGTCTAAATAAATAAAAATAAATCAAGAATTTACAATGAACCCTTTTAAAAGTACAGTATACTGTATATAAATGATTGGGTGCCCTGCTATTTTAATTGGTTTGTTCATGTTGGTGATTTAAATGTGCAGGCAGTGACATTAGAGCTGCCTCCTCTTAGTCAGTAGAGATAGTTGATGTCTTGGTCAACTAATGATAATATTTTGCCAAATAGTAATTTTTTTTATGGCAAAGATGCTGTCAGTCACCTGGATTTTACCATAGTTTTCTCTTTAACTTACCATTGCTGTGTTTCACTAGAAAGCATGTGTTGCGATGACTACCAATCCCAACACTGGTATAGGGAAATGGAAAAAAAGCTCCTGCAATGACACCAATGGATATGTCTGTCTTCAAAATGTTGGTAAGCCTATTCTCTGCCCTTTCTCTTGAATTTCATATGGAGTAGAATGTTTTAAATCCACAATGGCTGGCACAATATTGTCCATTTGTATTTGTTACATATAGAGATTGCCATGGTACATTGATTACCCTGATGTGTCTATATTCCAATTTTTCGATATTATTATTTAAACTTTTACATTCACCAGATATTCTGTATTTCAGACAAAACATAATACCATCAGCTACGCCTCACCTATCACATGCTTAAACAGGGTTCACCATAGTTGTGGGCACATGCACTATAACAGCAGGCACATGGTAGATGGTGTGTTCATGACTAATACTTCTTTCACACAAATTACATGGGTTGGGCCCTGATTATCTGACCTGTGTTCAACTCTTCATTTGGAAATTCAAACCAAGTGAGTCAACATGGGTATATTCCTGGTCATGACAATTTAGGTACGACCTGGGTCACAACCAGGGAGCAATGCATAACAATTACCTTAAGTGAAACCGGCAGGGCTTTACACGTCACATTCAGTGAACAACTAACTTGTCAAATACTCCAGACCAGCTGTATACCACAATGTTTTGTAGGTATTTGAATTTGTCATTGTACAGAAGAGAGAGAGTGAGAAATAGCAGGCTGGAGACCTGTCTCGTGCGAAAGACGGGAGTGAGAGCAGCTGTGCTGAGAAACTTAAACTAAGCTTATTTACACTAAGTTCTTACAGGCAGATTTGCCTGTAAAAACTCCGCTACCGCTCTGCAAAAGTTTAACTCATGGAGTCAACATAGGAGATGGGCAGACATCTGGGCACACTGTCAGCAGACTGTACTGATAGGAAATTAATTGAACTGCTCCGCTCTGCTGTTGTTAAAACTGCCTGTGAAAATCCAGCGTAAAGCAGACAAAATCTATGTTGTTGTTGTTGTTTTTTTAAAGTGTGCGGTGACCTGTGACGACTGCCCCAATCTCATTTCCAACCAATCACATCATTTGTCCCACCCCGGCTGTTAGCGACCCAGGCCGTGTGCAATTCATATTGAAATCGTCCCTTGCCTGACCTTGATCCAACCCACCTCGCTACGTGGGTCACGAAGCCGAGTCGATCGACTAGTAATAACCCATTTAAACACACAATCGATCTTGGTTCAACCCTGGTTGAGCCCTGGGTGTGAAAGAGGTATAATAGACTGTTGGTGTGTTTTAGAACAAATAATTGAAAAACTCAACAGCAGTGTCTCTTTCCGAAAATCATGATCCGGTTACTCAAGCTAATCCACAAACGTTGTGAGCAGTTTCATGTAGGGACTATGTTCTTATTAACTCTTATTTTCACTGGCCCTAAATTGCCAAAAAATTTTAGTTATTGCAGGTTTAAGGAAGGGAGTCTTAACCATAGGAATATAATAAACACCTTAAATCAATGTCTCTTCTACTTTTTCTCCTCTCCGTTGATGTATTTCACAGACAGTTTAGAAAGCTCTATTGTCAATAAAGATTTTTAGTATAACAGAAGGCAGGGCTTACACACTACAGGAGCAGAGGCTCTCTGCAGCACAGCAGACTAGCAGCTGAGCAGAGAGAGAGGGTGACTCTGCAGTCAGCTAACTTGTTGCTCTCTCTACCAATATAAGCTGCTCTGTTTTAACAATGTTAAAATGTTATGTTAAAAAAAAAAGAGCAAGCAGACTATAAACAGAGGAAAACTCAGCTAGCCGATTTAATCTAATTTATGCAGTGTAAAGTACAATGGCAAAACACTGAAGCGCTATGCCGTAAATCTCAGCCAGGAACGGAAGTACTAAAGCCTAGAAATAATTCATAATAATCGGACACACAAAAGAAATCCCCCGATATGTTTAATGGACGGTCCATCCTCTTTGTGCAAAGCCAAAGTGACAAACAAGTTACTTTTTTTAAATCCAGAATCCCTTATACATAGGATAGAAGACAGTCAATGATGATAACGAAACAATGATTATTGTGTTATTATATTTCATATCACACGACATATGCACTCCTGTTACTTTGACCAGCGAAAAGAGTTTAATCCCAAAAAAGAAACGCTCCGCGGGAGCTTTACATCACCGCAGTATTGTGGTTGTCGTCACAGCCCTACTTAAGAATCTATACAACAGAGCTCTTGAACTTAACAAGGATAGAAAAACTAAATGTATCTAATTTCTCACCCTAAACAGACCCATCCCTCCCAGACTCCCCTGAACCAACAACTTCTACCGACTATGTCAAAATACTTAATGACTCTATCAAGGTTGTTACTCAACAAATGGACTGGGATGAAGCCAAAAAGCACTGCGAAGGTGATGGTGCCAAACTGGCTAGCCTGCGAAACGAGTGGTCACAGGCCTATGTTGAGCTGCTGGTTTTGAAACTCAACGCTCCTCTGTGGATTGGACTGAACAAAATGGAGGTACAGGGCAGAAAGCCTCTTAAACTGAAGATGCTTACCTTAGACATTGTAATGTAATTTTATTTAAACAGGGACAGTGCATAATTAAACATTATCATAGTATAAAACAAGGAGAAATGCATCCACCAGGATGTAGCCCAATTGCTATTTTCCACCCGTAGTCCCTGGGCAGGTGGGTAGAGCAATAAATATTCAATGCAAGTGGAATACAAAACGTCAGAATATACAATTTTACAAACACATTCACACCAAATACGTGCAAAGTTGCAGCAATAACATTATCAGGGGCTCAGTCATTTCCACATCCTAAAACCAGTCCACCCACTCCTTCACAAGTATGTAAAAGTATGAATTTACTGTAATAACATTTGATAGGAACAAAGCTGTACAATCAAGTCCTAACCCCCTAACCCCTCCCATTACACACATGCACGCACGAAAAAAAAAGATCATTCCATTTGGGCTATATGATGGGTGCTGAATGTCTAAATTTAAATAGAATGGCTTGGGTTTCTCACAATAAATCATGATATATAGCCTATAAGGGTATACAAATGTAGCCTATACTGTTAATAAAAATGTAGAATAAGTCATGTGGTTTCATTCTCCTTAATACTAGAACAGCCAGAGCGGACACCATTGGGCACTGTGAAAATGTAAATTACTCATCATTGTTATTGCTATGTTTCCCTCTTTCCCTGACTTTTCCTTAATACCTATTCTGCACATACCTGGGTTCAAGCTGTTAGACAGGCTAGACTATATGGCTGTATATAGTGTTACAAACACTAAAGTTAACCTGGGCTCGTTAAAACAACAAAACACAGCTGCTTAAGGTTAAACTACTAACTGTGTGTTGCGTTTAACGTGAGAATGAGACTTAACTCAAGACTTTACAACAACCAATGTTGACCAAAGTTCTGTACAGAGGAATCAATAAAAGACATACAATACATAACTCACACAATGCTACTAAAATACAAACAATACATAAAACATAAGAAAAAATAACAGCCATACAATAAAAATAAAAATAAATAAAAACAAAATGTCAATGTCAGGTGTCAAATGCCAAGGTGAAGAGTTTGAAAAACAGACTGTTAAGATGCCTGTCTAATGGGCAGAGGCAGATCATTCCAGTTTAGGAGCTGCCACAGCAAAAGCACAGTCCCCTTTTCTTAACTGACTTTTCATCAATGTTGGAGACTAGCTAATTGTAAGAAGAAGGTGACAGTAAATACTTAACTATATAAATATTTCCTTAAAGAAAATAACTTGACTATATTTTGAATTAATGATGCTGAATGCAGTTTGATCAATCTTTGCTTTCAGACTGGTGGATATTTCCGATATATTGACGGCCGGCGTCTCACCTTAACCAATTGGGATAGCCGGGAACCAATGTATCAACCTTGTGTGTTTGTAAATGTGAACGGAAAATGGAAGACTTCTGACTGCAAACAGAAAATGGCCAGCATTTGCATGAAGTCTACAGGTAAGGCTCATGTAAATGTTAATAAATTCATGTGTGACTCATTCCTAAATGTTACTGTTAATTTCCACATACATCCTGTGTTTACTTGTTTGGAACATTATTACAACTGCGACGTAGATGTGACATAGTTCTTTCACTCTATAATATTGACACATACAGTAGGTGCTTTTTTCAGTGCACTGGATTTGAAATCATGTACTATACAGTAAGTAGTTAATCCCAGTGTCATCAATGTCTCTCTCATTCAAAGATGTGGCACCAACAGAGTCAAGCGATTTCCCAGGATATTGCCCTGATGACCCAGAACCACCTAGACACTCAATACAGATGAACAGCTGGCTACCATTTAGGCATTATTGTTACCTTATTATCCAAGATAGGACTAAGTGGCCAGATGCATCTGCTAACTGTGTAAGACATGGTAAGGATTTCCTTTGGATGGTCTAATACATATTCTTAATCACTGAGCTGTGTTTAGCTTTAACTAAATACCTACTGTTTTTTTGTTTTTTTTCATTTGTTTGTTTGTTTGTTTGTAAAGGTGGAAATCTCGCCAGCATTGAAGATCCTTCTGAGCAAGAATTCATTCAGAGCAATATTCAAATATATCAAGACGGCCTATCCTCATTCTGGATCGGCTTGTATAAAACTCACACAGGTACAGTAACATTGTCTGCTCTTTCATGAAAAGAAACATTAAGCTACACTTGAACATAAAAAAGGAAATTATCCTTGTACAACAGAAGATCTGACACAAAGCGGTTACAAAATTACTGTATCTTTATTATTTATTCCTGCAATAATAAAAGGCATAGAAACTATGTTTGGTCAACAACAAATGGAGAACAAATATATATATATATATATATATATATATATATATATATATATATAAAAATAAATAAATATATTAGGGCTGTCAATCAATTAAAAAAAATGTAATCAAATTAATTACATACTCTGTGATTAATTAATCGAAATTAATCGCATACATAATTAACGGTGCCTGAACCGATACTTTTTAAGAAAGTAAAAAAAGAAAAGAAAAAAAGGGTACTAAACAACAGTCGGTGACATTAAAGAACGGCTTGTTTATTGCTAAGGCCATATGGTCAAAATTAAATGATTTAATAATAATGTATAACAATAACTTATTTCACTAGTAAATTGCTGTTGAACGACAAAAACAACCACCAGATGGGAAAAGGACATTTACAATAACTTCAAATGCACCACGAGGCTGTAGTTTACCATTTTTATTGAACGCACCATCTGTGTTGTTTTTCCGACGGCAGCTGCAGATTGTTACATCCCGGTGTTGAATCCTCTACAGTAAAACACAGTCAAACTTTACACCATTTAGCGTTAGCCGTCAGCATTGTAACCGTGTTTAATCCAGCTACTAGCTAGCGGTAGGCTAACGTTAGCTGCTGTCGAGCGTAGTGTTAACTAGCGTCACATGCAGCAGTGTTTGTGTTGCCTGTATCGTCTTCAGAGCATCAGAGAGAAGTGCAGACATATCAGTGGCACCAGATTTCGGTAGCCAGGGTTGGCAGGAAGAAGATTTTTACAAGTAAATGTTCCAGTTAATGATCCAGGCAGCACATTCTCATCTCCCTCCTTCATTTTACAGTCGAATGGTGGCTAGAACGGCTCTGGGTCAAACCTCAATATGGAATAGGTTAATCTGCGTAATTTTTTTTAACGCGTTATTTTTTCTCAGATTAATTAATCGAAATTGACGCGTTATTTTGACAGCCCTAATATATATATATATATATATATATATATATCTCAACATCACACAAATCTTGACTTTATTTCAAATATGGATCAAATGACTATGCTTAATGTGAAAGCCGTCGCTCATAGTGCCAAACCTGTGATGAAATATCCCCCAGCCCCGCAGTTGCCCTCAGCTCTACAGTGTTTTAGCATCTTTCAGCTTGTTTGGATTTTCTGGCCCCAACACCACTTTAGCCAACCTTATTTACAGCTGCAGCAAATATGCTGTGATAAACCTAGTGGTGAACATAGTGGAGCATTAAAAAGATAAAGAGTAATATATTTCCCTCAGTCAAAACAGGGCTAAAAGTAGACTGAACACTGGATATTTATTCATCGGGTAGCCAGAAACACATCTATAAATGCTAATGTTGCTCCAGGGGCGGATTGGCCATCTGGCATTTCTGGCAAATGCTAGAGGGGCCAGACCATTTTTTTTTAAATGTGGGCCGGTCAAATGTGTTGTGTAATATTAAGCATTTGGCCAGTCGGCAACGGACTGCCTGGTCCCGAGATGGGCCGACCGACCCAATCAGAGGTTACTTAAATTGGGACGTTCGGTCAAAATCAAGCATGTCACCTTCAAACGGGATCTCTGTTTGCAGGGTTCAGGCTGTACCGGACCCTCCCGGTGATCATGCTGCACTGGGGGACCGGCTGCGCAGTGAGAAGCCGTTGCTGACGGGCGCAGAGCTCCGCCGGAACTCCGACTGCTGTCTGTCTGAGCGGCCATCTGACGGCATCAGTATTAAATTGATAGTTTCATTACCGGTTAAAAACGTCTCGTTATCACGTTAAATAGTAGTCTAATTCGGTACAGTTGGTTTTAACGCCTGATGCGAAGTGTAGGCTTGTAGGAGTACACATGAAAACCCTGAACAAGCAGCGTCGTTCTGATCTGTCTTTCTGCTGTGCCTCATTCACGTAGTGTTTAGTTTTACACTGTAGGTGTAAGTGTAATGTAGGTTAAACTCTGCAATTAATCCGCGGTTCACATGTATGTATGAGGGTCAAAGACGAATAAGGATTTAAAATTTGAAAATAAATGAAAGTGTCAAAAAATGCCAACTCAAGCACTTTCTATTTTCATTAGAGTGTTCTATATACATCTCAACAACAGGAATTTAATTTAGAAATGCAATTTAATTTTTTTTGATGAATCATGTGATTTATTCCATGAAAAATGTCCTTCCTGGGTAACGGGAATGGATTTAAAAAATATTTAAATGTCTACCTTTTTAGCATATAAATGTTTAGGCATATCCATAGTTACAGCTAAGAAAATGCACACTGTTCAGAAAAACTAAGTTTTTAACACAATTAATATGATATATTTAGGTATTTATAATTAAATGGTCTCATCGTTTGATTTTGGTCACACAATGTTCCATGCCAAAAACAGAAAAATGATGAAAGAAGTCTTGAAATGCTTTACAGTAAAGGTTATCAGGTTTGTATTGTATACTCAACTGAGGAAAACATGATTGTGTAATATACCATGAAAATCTGAGTTTAAACACTTGACTGTGTCATTGTTACTCGGGATGACATCCCGTTAGCCAGAAATGACATAATGCAAAAATGCCATAAAAGATTAAAGAAATACATATTATTTTATTAATATAATCTAACATTATCAACACAATGCTTGAAACGTGATAAATACTAATAAAAAAACTATTTTCATTAACATGTCCAATCTGGATAACAGAAGATCTTTTTTTTTATTATTAGATTATCCAGGAAGGACAAACTGTTATCCAGGAAGGACAAAAACATGATTTTCCCACCAAAACTCTGTCAAACATGGCATACTCAGCTAAAATATATCTTAGCCTTTAAAACATTAATGCCATATTTCACATGAAATAGGCATTTTTTTAAATATCAAAATATCAAATATGTTTTATTAGCGTTATCCAGAAAGACACATGATTTTTGGACATAGTTCACCAGTGACCAAAAAAGCAAAATATCAACTTTTTTAAGAGAGGATTACTAAACTCTCCAGATGTTTTGGGGTCCTTCAAAATCTTCTTTATGATGTAATATCATATTTCATGACTATGCAATTGCATTATGGGTAATATATAGAGTTTAAGGTCTGTTACCCAGGAAGGACATTAGGGAAATCCAAAAGTAAGGACAAATGTATTTCTTGAGTAACATTTTAAATAAGGGTAGGATTGTTACTATATTTGTAGGTATCACTGCAAACATCGACACAATTATGCCAAAGTAGATAATTAATGCTCTTATTATTATTTTTGACATTTTTGTCACATTTTTATACTTAGATTTTAAGCCCGGACGTTACCCAGGAGGGACAGTTTGGTACTTCTCAGCTCAATAGCTCTTTGAATTTTATTTTTTTGCAATAAATACCTATTAAAGTGAGTAAAGAGGGGAGAGTTGAGTAATATAATGTAGTTTTTTAAAATTTATATTTATCTTTTGCATTATGAATATGCTTTGGACACCATAATTGACATGCCACGTCTTTGACCCATGAACTGTGGTGGTCCTTTACACTGTAGGCTATATTCAACATCACTGATTAAGTAGTCTAAATCAATCCTACATTTTTCAACTTGGGAGAAAACATGCTCCTTGGGGGAAAAAAATTACCATAAAGCCCTGTTCATGCTAATTAAACAACTGGACTTTGGGGTCAAGTGTTGGCGTTTCCGGCCCATGTCCCGGATGTGAAAGCCTCCTTACTGGACTACTGAATATAATAATATTCCATTATATTTTGTATTTTGAATTGTTACCTGCCACCAGAATTTTGTGATTTCCTTGCAATAAATAGACATTTTTACCATAAATTGGTGCCTAAAAATGTATCAGAATGCAGGAATTGAAGTCTTTTACCCTCAAAATTTCCTGGGGGACGACCCCTAAGACCCCCCTGCTTTATGTGTTCCCCCAAAGACCAATTCTGAGCAAGGAAAAACCCTGAAGTATAATCACAGACAGCCATAAAAAATACTTAAATTGCAGAGTTAGAGAGTTAAAACGGATGAAAAGACCAGACAGACAATATGTACAGTGTCAACAGAGAGAAACACGGACAATCGAACAGACAGTGACAACAAAGAACATACTGTAGAGAATGACAGTAACAGCATACAAACGGCATAAACAGGCAGTATATGTAAATTTGTTATAAACGTGTACTCTTTAAAAAGTAGTAAGCATTGTTTGCCAGTTACATTAAAAGTTTAAAAATATGTTACATAAGGTTGTTGCTTATATTATTTCACCATCTGTACACAAATGTAATTAGTGAATGCACGTGTCCGTGGGTGGGGCTGCATGGGCGTGGTAATGTGGGCTGGTGTGGCTAGAGTGCCAGGGCTGAATTTTTGTCCCAGTCCGCCCCTGTGTTTGCTGTTAGGCAACTGTCTGGTAACTGGGGGAGTAACTGTTCAAAAAAATTCACGGTTCGGTTCACATCACGGTTTTGGGGTCATGGTTTTCTGTACAGTTGTGACAATGAAACGCCATAATGAAAGTGCAGAAATAGAAAATATCCAACATCTGTGTCCCTGATACACTTTCTCGCTGTCCTCATTTGTTATCTTTAGTGTGCACTCCTGGTTAGCGTTCAAGAAAATGTCCGCTCCATGTCTGCTGCTTTACTGCCTTGCACTACAGAGAACAACTTACACCGCCCCCTGATATTAAAACAATGCTTAATCTAGTACACAAAAAGAAACTGTAGAGAGGAAAATACTGAATTTCAATTTGTCCCTAGGAATTTGGAAGTGGCTGGATAAAACCACCATGGACTACACTAACTGGAGTGAAGGTCAACCTGGTGGCAACAGTTATGGTTTGATTACAATTACAAATGGGAAATGGTCGACAGGCCAACATTGGTATGACAGAGGATATGTTTGCAAAACACCAAAAGGTGAGATCATCATACTTATTAGAACTCAGTTTGAATTAACTTTATGCCTTTACAATAACAGGGAATAGTTAACACATAAAGTGTTGAAACTAGAGCTGGGCGATATGGAGAAAATCAAATATCATGATATTTTTGACCAAATATATCAATATTGATATTGCGGCAATATTGTAAGGTTGACTATTGGTGCTTTTGCAAAATAATTACACAATGAAATTGTTGATAAATAATCATCAATAACATCAACATAAATACAATATTATGATGATGTGAGTAAAGGCTAGATAACAGTTAATCAGTAACATTACTACCAGCAGTTTTGTGATGTATATTAAAAAAAAACACAATTTATTTTTTTTTGTCCAGTAAAAAATATGCTTGAATAGTGAATTTTTTCATCTACCCACCAACTTGGCCAGTGAGTCAAAATGTTAATTTCCAACACTGCACACAGGGACTGACGTCACTCACTCAACGCACCTTGCCATTCTCGCTCTAACTTACGCTACTCTTGTAACTCCGCATTTCCACTGGATGCAGAACGTCTGCGGACCGGTTCCGCTGCGGAACGGCTGCGTGCTCCGCCGTCCGTCAATACCCACTAGGTCTGGATTTGTAGCTGTAGTCACGAGGACCCACAAGATCTCACGAATTCACGTAGAATAGAACCACAAAACCAACAACAGTTTGTTTCCATCCAGTGGAGTAGAGGGGAAACAACTCTGTGCTGTGTTTTCAAGGTGTAGTGCAGGGAAATATGATCCGCCGTGAGCATGGTGTATTTTATTTTGAAAATTAACCAGATTTTTATTTTGTTTCTGTGCTCGACTTCCTGTCCCGCACTATCTGCCGTGTGCTGAATTGCTGCGGAGCTCTCCAGCGTCCGACAAAAATAGAAGACCGCCGGAGCTGGGACGCAGTCGGAACGCAGCCGTTCCGCAGTCAGTGGAAATACACACATTGACTTTAATGGAAACCTAATGACTCCACCGACGTTCCGGAGAAGATCCGCAGCCGTTACGCATCCAGTGGAAATTACCGGTAACAGGGGGTTGCGGTTGACCACCATATTGCGGTGAAAAAATCCATACCATCACAGCCCTAGAAAAGGCAAATAATAGAACAGCTAGAACAGTCTGGTAAGTTCAGAAAATTACATCACTTTACTGTAATGCAGTCTTTAAAACCAGGGAAAGACAACATTTGTGTCATTGCGATATCTAAAATTTAAGATGATATCGAGCCTCATATATTGATATAATATTGATATATTGCCCAGCCCTAGTTAAAACAACAAATGAAATCAAAAATATATTCATAAATTGATTTTGATATGTAAAATATAATATCAATCAAACTATACAGAAATGATACGCCTTTTGTTATCTTTTTAGTATTACGACAAACGCCAGAGACACGTGTTGGTAAGTTACATCTCCTTATCCATTTTAATTGACTCATAATTATACATTGGTTCTTCTGGCTCATCATCTACGTGTTGAATCTGTGCAGTACCTCCTACGGTGGATCCTCAAACCCGTGGCCACATCATTTTGGCAGTTGTGCTGGCCATTACTGTGATTGCCATAGTCATCGCATTGTTTCTCTTCAAGAAGTCTGGCCTCCGCTTACCTATTCCTGAAAGGTTATCTACCTTTGACAACCCACTTTTTTTCAACAATGAGCGGTCCCAGCCTGATCTGGTCGACACTAATAAACTGGTAGCAAATGCAGAGGAAGAGAACTCTGGATCTGTTATAACTGTGTGATGTAAATACCAGCAGAATCTACTGGGGCATTCAATGTATCCTGGGCAGAGGGTTGACGGCATTTTCATTTGCACAACCAACTGAAATGAGAGTATCAATGTAGATGGCAATAACTGGCTTTAATGAACAAAACAATTTAAGCTGTAGGATGTCTTATTTGGTATAAAAATCTACAAAAATTTGAAATTATGTTTGTTGTTGTTGTATGTTGTATATTTTATGGCACCTAAGAATGTACTGATTGATTGAATGAACAGGGGGAATCTTAATGGATGGATGGAGAATTTATTGATTGATTTAATTCATTGAATCATACCATATTTTATTTTAAACAACTATTCTTGCTAGGATTGTGAAATGTCTACTAGACATTTAACAAGGCGGAAATATTAATGTCCCTACTGGACCATAGTATGAGTTAAGAAGGACCGTATATGCCCACTGCATTTCATCGTTGTTGAAGCTACTGTAGATAACATTTCATCGGTCTAAAAATTCAGGTGACTCCAAAGATATGTCTTGCACATGAGAATTAAAACAATTGTATTAAAAAGCATTGTGAATAAATACCCATGGGCATTAAGATTAAATTTTGTTTGACTTTTTCTTAAACTCTAAAAAGAAAGGTCATAAGGGTGTATTTTGACATGCTTAGCTTTACTTATCTTTTCTTTTTAAGAGATTTTCTTTTGGCATTATAGGCCTTTATTTGATAGGATAGCTTAGGTATGAAAGGAGAGAGAGAGGGGGAATGACATGACTGAGCCTCTGCATATGGGCGTGCGCTCTACCAGGTGAGCTACCCAGGTGCCCTACTTAACAGCATTTTGAACTTTTATACCTTACTTTTATACCTTATAGACTTTTATATCCTTTACCTATATCTGCTGGTTGTGGTTACTGATTATTTAAAAGCTATGTTTACTGAGAACCAATAAAATAACCTGGACAAACAGGATACGGACAACAGTATTATCTACCTAGAGGCTGCTAGAAAAGGCAGTGTTTATGTGAAGTCACAGTTAAAACAGTTATTCAGGGTTTTTTTTAATGAAAGCTTTTGTTAAAAAGAAGTGGAGGAAAGTTTAAAATGCCATTATAGGGCTGTGAAATTAATCAGATTTTGATCGTGATTTTGGCTCCTAACGATCACAAAAACAATGTACTCGAGATAATCATTTTTGCACATTAAAGGTGCAATATGTAATACTGACAGCTAGTGTTTAAAATAGTTACTGTAGTACAAATTCAAAATACTGGAGAGAGTCGTCTCCCCCGCCCCCTCCTCCCCAGACTCGAAGTTCACGTTGGTTGCCAGGCTGATACCGGAGCATCCACAATAATGTTGCTAGACGCTTGTCTCACATAGCCAGACATCACTCCACAGCACAGCGGAGTAGCTAACGTTAGATGCTGGCTATATTGTCATAAAAGCCCGTGTTCACGTGGAGCTCTGTACCCAACTGACTTAATTTAGAATTACCGTAGGAACTGCTAAAAATTCCACAACCTCACCATCCTCTTCACACGCCAGACAGACACACTTCCTCGGCTCAGAATTACAATAGGAACCGCTAAAAATACCACTACCTTGCCATCCTTTTCCACCCGACTGAACACACTTTATTGGCTTAGAATTACGGCAACAATCTAAACTATATAATTCAATGTGAGTAGCTACACAAATGTTGAAATGACATAAAATGCCCGTCTCTAGTAGCTGTGATAAATTAGCCTGAAGCTAATGCTTACCGGTTCAGGAGGAAATTAGCCAACTCTGCGTCATTTTGGGCTCTAAGCTGTCTCCATCTTTCAAATACAGATCCAATATTTACCCAGACGGGTTTGTTACATCTCTAGTCACGCAACTATTAGAAACGTCCCGTTTTTTTTGTCGGGTAAAATCAGTCTCCGTTGATCCTGTTCGTTTGTTTGCTGCTTTTATGGCTGTACTAACCTTACAGCTATAGCACGCTGGGTTTACGTTTTTACAGGTATATCTGGCAATCCGGCCTGGCTGACAAACTGGGCAGTTGATACAAACTTCCGTCACGGAACAGAAATTTCAAAAGGAGAAAATACTGGCATTAGTATTGTTGTCAGAAAAGATAGTATTTCAGCTTAGCATGTTTCCTTAATATCTGATGACGCATTGGGGTCATTTTTGGATTTATTACAGTAAATATATTACATATTGGACCTTTAAATTTTGCAAGTAAACTCTTATTTTGTCTTGTGTTCTGATGGGGAATTCAAAAAGTTCAATGGGAAAACTATTCAGGGAAATTTGACTGTTTAAGGTGTTTTCACTGGTGATTTGTTAAGGCCAACGGTTTCACTGTTTTTTAAGTTATTTATATATAAATGCAACATCTAGTGTCCAATGTGACAATGTAACAGTGGATTCACTGAGAAGCAGGGGCGAGTGTTTCTTCAATGCCAAAATAACTTTTAAAATATATAAATAAATAAATATATTCTCTGCATACAAAAAGTATGTGCAATTCTATAGGTAGTTCAAGGTATATCGCGGTTTGAAAAAAGTCACGGTTTCAAAACCACTCCAATTTTCCGTCATACCGTTTCTGCGGTATGAGTTGTTTTTTATGAGTCGTCAAGGAAAGAAAGTGTAGTTTAGAAATCCCTCTCCCTGCCAGTGTGCAGTGCGTTTAAAAATAAAAGATTTTTGCTGAAGGTTATCATACCATCAGAATCGTATAGGCCCATGCCTATGCAATACATTATTACAAAACTTTCCATAGATATTATTAAATACTGAAAAGACCAAAAATATTAAAGAAGTGTACGTTCACATCAAAAAGCATCAATGCATGTATCAAATACATGGCTTTCACACTGTTACTCATATGCTTGGCATATCAGATTGAGCATTCAAGGCCTGCAGTATTCTGCTCACTGGTTAAAGCTATTTACACGCAACACAGCTTAAAGGTCCAATGTGTAGGAATTTCTCCCATCTAGCGTTGAGATCATATATCGCAATCAACTCTCTTGCACCACGCAGTTTAAAGTACGTATTACAGCTACGGTAGCCTTCACGCTTCAAAAAGCCTAGCTCTTGCTCTTTTCGATACCATTTTTTGCTTCCCGATACCGATTCGGATACCTGAATGTGAACTTGCGTGTCGGCCGATACCGAGTACTGATCCAATACCAGTGTGTCATATATTTTATTATGTTTTAACAACTGTGTACTACTATCCCTGTATGGATGTGATATTATTTCTATCTTTGTTGTCAGTCTGGCTCAGGTTAAACTCTTTGTGAAACATGAACAATGAACGCCACAGAACTTTCTTTTATTATGCAGTTTGACAGTCAGTTATAACGGAAAAAGAACATAAATAAACTACTTTAATGTAGATTTTCTTTAGGGCTTTATTACATGGTATCGGATCGGTGCATAAACTCCAGTACTTCCCGATACCGATACCAGCGTTTTAGGCAGTATCGGAGCCTTTCTCTACTCTCTACTACATCTCTACTTTGCAATATCCTTTTTCTTTTTCCGGGCGAAGAAGAAGACTCCTGTTCCTGAAATTTGGATTTTGAATACGTGTGGTCCTCCATGTTTCCTTCTTCAAACTTGATGGGGCCGGGAAGCTACGATACCCATAAGCAGCATTAGCAGCACCTGTGAGTTTATCATGTGACAGCGAAAACGAAAAAAAGGCGGAGCAGTATGTCCTGGATGTCCCTTACCAGCTAATGTATTTCAAGATGGCGCATGAATATGGAGCGTCTACCCCAGTTCATGCAAATGAAAATGTAAAATTTCAAGCCAAAAGGAATACTTGGAATTGATGGTGGTGGTAAATATTCATGAAAAAGGACAAGTTTGTGAACGGGCAACACAGATTTTGATAATGAACAACTAAACATGTTACACACTAGACCTTGAAAGACAAAAAGTGGAGGAGGAAACTATCCTCGAACAACTAACAGACTGTATACACATACTCATTTACAGGTCACACAGTCAACAGGTGGCTGAACCACCAATAAATGCAAGAATTGAGAAATTTCCAAATTATTCAATACTCCGTTCCTGCTACAGTGTCTCCATAGACAACAGTTAAAACGCAAGAGCAATATAGTCCAGGCTGCACAGCAAATAATATAACCTCCATAACATCCATTAACAAAAACGCAGCCAACGATTAAATACACAGCCACGGAGCGAGCAGAGGCATTCAGGTGACAGCTGGCAGGGTTTTGTCCTGCATAGAGAAATCACCAGCGCCAAAACGTCTGATTTTCAGCAGCCAGCCTTCCTCTTCTCCACAGCTGATGAGGCTGGCACTGATAAGACCACTAAACTGCATCGTTTTGAATGGAACTGAACGCTCCGCTGTGACGCTGCTGACGGGATCTCCGTTTGCAGAGTTCAGGCTGTACCGGACTCTCCTGGTGATCATGCTGCTCTGGGGGACCGGCTGCGCAGTGACAGGCGCAGCCGTAGGTCCGTCTGCTGCCTGTCCATGCGGTCATCCCACGGCATCAGTATTAAATTGACAATGTCATGACTGGTTAAACACGTCTTGTAGTCGCGTTAAATAGTTGTCTAATGGGGCGACCTCTAGCCCTCCCCATGTTGGCCGAGTCCTGCAGTGGCGCAGGTTTCGAATCTGACCTGCTGCCCTTTGCTGCAGGTCATCCCCCATCTCTCTCCCCCTTTCATGTCTATCCACTTTCAAATAAAGGGAAAAGCCCCAAAAAATAATAATAATAAAAAAAAAATAGTTGTTGGTTTTAACACCTGATGCAAAGTGTAGGCCTACGGGAGTACACATGAAAACCCTGAACAAGCGGCGTCGTTCTGCGCTCTTTCTGCTATGCCCCATTCACGTAATGTCACTTTTTCATCATGAAGGTTAAACTCTGCAATTTATCCGCGGTTCACATATAAGCATGAACTGTGATTGTCCGTCACACTATAGGTTCAACATTACTGATCATTTTTTTGATCAATATAATGTAGAAAACATTACACTTCATAACGTTTTGTATCCATAACATGATTGTATTATTGTACAAATTAGCAGTAAAAGCAGTAGCCTATGTAAGACAATCCTACATTTTCAACTTGGATGCAAAACGTGCTCCTTGGGGGAAAAAAGTGACCAAAAAGCCCTGTTCATAGGCCTACTGATTAAACAATTGGACTTTGGGGTCAAGTGTAGTCTATCTGTGCCCATGTCCCAAATGTGGAACCCCCCTACTGGAATACTACGGTTCTATAATTTTAGGCTATAAATTAACTTTTCGCTGCATGAGAAAATGGAGGTATGGCATGAGATGAAAAGTGGCAATTGCATTTATTTTTGAAAATGTACAGATTTTTGTTTCAAATCGCACACTGAGTGACAAACAGACATACAAACAGACATTTTAACGTCATCTGACTCACATTATTTGACGACGAAGTCCATTCTCCTTTCTGTCACAGAAATGAAGTATCCATGCCATATATTGTCCAACTGTTGCCGTTCATTTCGGTTGTTGCCAAAAATCCCCATCTTATTTCTCCATCCCTGCTAGCTAACGTTAGCCAAAAACACGTAGAAACAATATGTTAACTTAAGTTTAGCTAGTTAGCTAGCTGATACATCATTAGCCATAGACATGTCTATGCTCATTAAGTTCGCTAACTTAACACTGGAAAACAAGCTAGCCAACGCAAACAACTGTCCCGGTTGTTTTTAGTTGTTAACTTTATAATGTTTGATTTTTAAGGTATGAGTATTCTTTTTCTAGAGAACCTGACAGTTCATATTTTGCGCAGTGGTGTGACCGCATTTTATTGTTTGATTCTAGCTAGCTAACGTTAGCTAGCTAATGTAAAATAACATAAAGAATGTCAACCTTACCTATTCAGTAGACTTCGTTACCATCTTTCAACACATAACACGACTGGATTACATTTACCAGCCGTTACGTGCTGGGGGCGCTGTTTCATGGGCTAGCCACCCCATAGATATAATTACTTTCGGATTCGGACCTGTGCTCGGCCGGTCCATAGACAGTAAAGGGTCGGTCGTATAATACCGGTAGCATAGACTGTACTAAACAGTCTATGACCGGTACCCTACATCCATGGCAGCAACCGCTTACGTAGGTCCTTGTTAACTTCCTCTCAGTAAGTCGCTTTGGATAAAAGAGCCGTCAGCTAAATAAAAATGTAATATAATGCAACAGTGGTGGAAAGTAACTAAGTACCGGTAAATTTACTCAAGTGTTGTAAAGTACAAATTTGAGATGGGCTACTTGGAGCCTGCCCTACATTTTGTGCTACTTTATACTTCAACTCCACTAACGTTACATTTCAGAGACAAATAGTGTAGCCTACTTTTTTTTTTTTACTCCATTACATTTATTTTTATATAACTTAAAACTAGTTTCTACGTACTTTGCAAATTCAGATAAATAATACAAAATATAATCAACAAATACATGTTGATGTAATATATATATATATATATATATATATATATATGTATTATATTATATAGATTAAAATAATTGATCCTCAGGGGGACATTCACAAGCTAACCAATGTATAAAATAATTAAATTTAGGCACACTTTTATCAGCTGCAACATAAGACAACACAAGTATCATGCAACTTTCACGTCAAGGCCAAATCTGGAGAGTAATAAGTGATGGAGGTGCTGACATCTTTACATTAAATGTCAATTAACACATTGCTTGTTTTACATTTTAATAATTTTCAAATTTTCAAAATTAACATCTGAATGCTGTACAAAACAAAAATAACCAAAACAAATCATTTTGAAAAGAACAGAGTCAACTCTATCTCATCAACTCAAAGCAATCATATACAGTAGGTCAAGTTCTACCAAACAGTGCAACAGGCTCTCTGGTTCTCCTTACATTTACCTAACAAGGCAATTATGAAGTATGTACAAATGCATAGAGATTGTATTCAAGCAATATATTTTATCACAAGAAGATGCATAGAGTATCCAGCATATAGCACAGGTCAATGTCACCAAAAGATATTTCATGCTTCCAGACAGAGCAAATGCAAGTCAATAAATATGCTTGAACACCATTTAGAAAAGTAGGAAGCAACGTATGACTTCCCTTTAATCACATAGAAAAATAGTTTGACTTTCCTTACCAATGTTTAAAATAAATTGTTGGCTTTTGAAGATACACCGACTGTAACACATGGGGGCAGAGTCAGATGTGACACTGAAACACACAATTCTGTTGTACTACAGTTTTTTTTTTACCATCTGATCAGACAAAACATCCTTTTGTGTAACTTTGCAGAAAGAAAAATCATGAGATGCATTCCTTTTACGAAAGCCGAGAACAGCTGTTTATCAATTATTTTATTGTATCCCATTATCTCACGATCACAAGTTTTTTTATTGTATTATGTTGGGATAACTGAGATGTTGTCCATGATAACCTGATTTGAGCTATGACTAATGATCATTTTCATTATCCGTTAATCTGCTTATTACTTTCTTGATTAATCAATGAACTATTTAGCATATAAAATGTCAAAAGAAGTGAAAAAATGCCCATCATAATTTCTCAGAGGCCAAAGTAACATCTTCAAATAGCTTGTTTTGTGCGACCAAAAGTCCAAAACCCAAAGATCTTATTTTTTAAATAAAATGTTCTAAAACAGACAGGCTGGAACCAGATATTTGGCATTTCTGCTTGGAACTATTAAAAACTAGCTACTAACAAATGAATCAAGGATAACTATTTTGCTATCTTGAGAAAACAAATTGTTTTCTGGAGATATCTCGATAAAAGAATCTTTTGTTTTTCTCATACTACAGTTGTATAATACAACATTCCTGCAATAACTACTACCTTCACAAAGGTTATGTTCGGTTTTATTGAAACTGTTTTAGAGAGGTGTGATCATTCTGGAGGATGTAATTTGTGATGCTGTTGAACTGAATTGTGGTCACCCCATTTATATCAATGAGGGTAGGCAACATAAGAGAATCGCCTGTCAGTATAATGCAATACAATTCAACGGCTTTACAAACTACATCCTCCAAAATGATCATAAGGTTGAATCAACACCACTCTTAAACAGTTTCAATAAAAACTAAATATTATAACTATATATATATATATATATATATATATTTTTTTTTTTTTTTTAAAGATTATTATTTTGGGGCTTTTCCCTTTATTGTGTAGAGACAGTGGACAGACATGAAAGGGGGAGAGAGATGGGGGATGACACGCAGCAAATGGCAGCAGGTCGGATTCAAACCCGCGGCACTGCAGGACTCAGCCAACATGGGGCGAATGCTCTTACTGGGTGAGCTAGAGGCCGCCAACATTATAACCTTTATGAAGGTAGAATTTATTGCAGGACTGTTGTATTATACTGCATTCTAGGTGTTCCTAATAAACCAGCAACTCAGTGTAATTGTAAGGTTATCACAATAAAACAAACCAGAGATAACAATAAAAGTAATGTAATTGATAAATGATTATGTTTTAGGAACCTTGCTGTGTTGTTTGTTCAATAACATCTATGTATGTATGTATGTTGTATGTCTGTATGTTTGTAATGATAATAGCAGCAGCATGGGGGTTGGCCCAAGCTAAATTTTCCACATTGTGGAACAATAACGTTTATCTCATCTTATCTAACTCTGTGTAATGTTAAGGTTATCAATAAAATAAACCAGAGATAACAAGAAAAGTAATTTAATTGATAAAATGAAATTATTGCAACCTCGACTGTTCTTGGCTTCTGTACATCCTGTGTGACCAATGCAAAATCAAAAACACATGCTGCATGAGCACAACGTTGCAATAATCTTGTCTAATGTAATAAGGAAAATAAGAACTAACACGAAAAAAACAGAGAAACAAAGGATAGTGTGTGTGAGTGGCAGAGCATACAAAAAAAGTCAAACAATATGAGGAGTAACATTTCTACAAAGATGACACACTCTGTCCTGTCCATTAGTGCATTATAACTTGAGCAGCATGAAACCATGCACCAACCACAGAAGAAACAACAGTCACTAGTGTATATAGGAATCCCTGTGCAATTGTCGTGCATCTCTGTTTCTATCTCTACCTCGATCTCTCTCTCTGTCCCTATCTCTGTCTCTTTCCCTGTCCTTGTGTCTTTCTCTGTCCCTGTCCCTGTCTCTGTCTCTGTCTCTGTCTCTGTCTCTGTCCCTGTCTCTGCCGTGGTAGTTGTGATGATTGTGTGCAGGGTAGTGACCTGTTTGGTGTGTCCGTGGTGGAATATGCTGGTGATGTCTGTGCTGACGGTTGCGTTCATTGTGCTCCTGCTCATAGTCTTCCTTAACGTGTGACTGGATGTTCCCACGGTGATGCTGTTGTTGTTGTTGGTGGTGGTGATGGTGGTGGTTGCTGTTATGATGGTGGTGGTTATGGCCTCGGTGGTTATAGCGCTTCTCCTCCTCGTCCTCCTCCACCACATCCTCCACCTCCTCCTCCCTCTCCTCAGGCAGGCGCCTGCGGGGAAGCCTCTGGCTATAATCTCTGCTCGACCGTACTTCCATGCCACCGGATGTCTGGTTGTGTTGGCTGTGGCTGTGATGCTCCATCCGTCGGTGATGATGGTGGTGGGTGTGCTGGGGTCTCTTTGATTCAGTCCTCAGTAGCTGCTCTTCCTCCTCTTTTTGGCCCTCCTCAGCCCTCTGCTCCTGTGCTGGGGCTAAAGGTTGCTCCTGGTCTAAATGGTTCTCTCGGGAACCCTTCCTCTTGGGGGCAGCTGACTTCTTGTTTTTCTGCCCATCCTGGGAAAAGAAAATGCAACGTAATGTCACATACATCCACATGAAGGACACTCATATGTAGACAGCTTGCTCTAACACACACACACACAAATACTGGGCCCAATCCTATACACTGTATGTCTTCACCTACACACTTGTATTTGCACGTCCATATGTACAAACACAGCTGCTGTTAGAGAGGCAGCTGGCTCTCAAGTGCCTAAACTGGCAATTACCAGAGGCAATTTGAATATTTTTGGATGATAATGCTCAGTTTTATCATGGGACCTTGGGCCATCATTGCACGGTATTGCTATAGCTGACACAGATTTCATGTGGCATGGTTGAGGGCAGCATATTTATTTACCTTTACAAAGTCATTCTACTGGTTTTCAGCAAGTTGCTTTATTTCTTAATTTAAAAAATAAAAGAAATATATATAAGCTATCATATTAAAGCAATACATTGCCTGCACCTGCCTAACCCTAAACAGAAAACCCATGTTAATCTTTGTTAATCTAATTTTTTTTTAGACAATACACAGAATTATTTCACTCACCAGAGTAGACCTATTTCATTTCTTCAACTTTCCAGTGGAGTAGGATGAGGAGAAATGAAATGAAAATGTTAGATGAATACATGGAAACAAATACAGATGCAGCACACTGTGGAATTCCTCTGTCTAGAAAAATAACATTCCTGCTGAGCTCATAATTTACTGTGCAAACAGTTTTTCCACATTCAGCAGACTGCATGTGCAGGTGGGATGAGTGGGATGAGATGAGATGTATGAAATCTTTGCAAATGATTTTTATTGTTAACGTAGTTGTTTCCCATATACAGTATGTGTCTGTGTTACATGTACCGGTATTGCTGAAGGACTGGTGGGCAGTGTATTCTCGGCCAGCTGGGCCACCATTGTGTTGGGAGGCTCCATCTCTGGTGGATGAGTGGCTCTCCAGTAAGACTCCAGATAATCAGCAATGTGCTCACAGGCATCAGTTAGCTGGTTCTCATCTAAGATGACGTCAAACATTTCCTACAGGAAAATGAGAATAAGGACAAGAATAAGTAAAAGACCAACAGTAGGAAACAAACAAAGGACTACCCTTTAACCGAGACAATAGTTGAAAGTATAATCTATGACTCCATTGAAAATGTGGCAGAAGAAGTGCCTGTAATGAGATCTTGCGACCAGATTCAGGGAAAGGGAAGTAAGAAAATAAGGTCATCTCAAAAATGTGAATAGCGACATGAGCATTCAGCGAAGACTTTGAATTTGGCAACAGAAAAATATGCTGAATTTAACTATGTAGTCTACAACACTAATTTTGATATCTATAGTATGCATAAAAGCAAGGCCTTAGCCAGGATTTAAAAAATGCAGAGGTCCTGCATGGGCACCAAAAACAAAGTCTCTAAAAAATTCTATTGAATTGTTCATATTTATTTATTCTGTTAGCGGTTTAATCATTTGTGTTTTATTAAATGAAATACTTTAAAAATAAAAAAAAACTTGATTCTGTCTGAAAAAACAACAACCATTGTTTTAAAATTGTAGAATATAAATTCCAAGTTCCAAATTCCAAGAAAAAAATACTGGGCACATAGTCTGGATCAACAGAAGTACATTTCCAGGATAATTTCCTGACATCCGTTCGGCTCACACGCCGGATGTCCCTCCACTTCTGCTCTCTGTGTGTTGCCGTTCTCAAAATCCATTCGCTTCGGGAAACAACAAACTTCGAGCTAGCAAGCTACACGCTGAAAATGGCAAGTTTTAAGAAAATTTGGATTGTGCAATGACGTAGTCCTGCTTGGTTCTTTCGGGGAATGACTGTAAAGATTTACAAAGAATATGTTTACGGCATTTACAATCTAACTGGGACGTTTCAAGACTGATTTGTGGGGTTGCTGTTGATGAAGCACACATGGCGATACACTGGCAAGAGCAAATTATGTTTAACCATTTATCCAGCTAATTTAAATGTATTGTGTGAACAGTTGACTTCATTTAATATTGTGTTGCATTTTCTTTTGCGGTGTGTAAATGTTCCTCCAAAACAAGTTCCATCCCCAGACTATTTTTCAGAGTGACCGTCTGGAGCTTAGCGCCGCCCAAGATGATTGTGACTGGTTTAAAGAAATGCAAATAACCCAGAGCATTTTTTTCTCCTATCCCAGAATGTATGTGTGGTAGAGCCAGACCTTACTCTGCAGCGCCGTGGAGATAGTTCTGGCAATGCGAGACTACTGAAAACATGACCTCACTATTGTAAATGGTAGCCATGTCCCTGCATTAAAGTCAAGAGGGCCAATAATGTATTTCCAGTTTGCATCAAACTCAGTACTGATTTCTTTCAATTCCTGGTCAGATGTTACCTGTTTAACAACTTCAACAACAGAGACACAGCCAAATGTTTAATTCTGTGCAGCAAATGAAATAACTAACATTAGCCTACAACATGATAACAATCCATTTATTCATTCATCTATTCAAGATAAAATGTAGTATTTCTGAACAGTAACTACCACTGCAGCAATTTCACACACTGGCAACTAGATGGCACTCACCGTCGGGCATTGGGCGAGCTTGTCTGCGGCCACCATCTGAACATTAAGATGCTTGGTCTGTGACTTCCCTCTAGTCTTGATCAGTCTCGTCAACACCTACAGTGAAGAGATGAGGAGAAAAAAGAACAGAGGAAAAAAGGTTAAGGTGGCTGTCTGCATTTTACAGGATCATGTTTGCTTAGTATACACATGCAGTACAAAATATTGAGAGAACTTAGGAACAATCAGGCCAAAGAAGGTGCAGGTCTCTAGTAAAGCTTACCTTTGGTGAGGAGATCTTGACATAGACAAGGATGGGTGCCAGGGAGGTCTTGGACACCTGGAGCGGGTGGTTGATTGTGTCTGCATCTAGAATCACCAGCTGCATGCTGCGGGCGAGCTCAAAGATACGCTCCACCTCCCCTTGGATCTGGGCTGAAAAAGCAAAGAAGAAAAGCATGACTCTGACAACTAAGATCTAGGAAATCCATCAATTGTGCATATTTCATTTCCTTGTTAAAATATAACTTATTAACTTACAGTAGATATGTTCCTGTCACTGACCCATAGCTTTGGATTTTTATTGCACAACTTTACGAAAATTTATTTGAAAAACCTACATTATGCCATTGTGTGTAATTTTAAATTATTTCACATGTATTTGCATTGCAAGAGCTGGTAAGTGAAGATTTTTTTCATTCTTTATTGTATTTAATCAAGATGAAGAAATGACGATACAATCTGAAATCTTTTATTTTGAAGGTTAGACCTACCAAACCAGAGGTAAGGTAAGAATTAAATTATCAAGTTATATTTTGAGATTTAAGGTTTATTGTTGGAAAAAAAAAATGATCAATTTACTGCAGTAGCTGTTGTGGAACGAATCACAAGAACTCACATGACAGCTTACAAAACCCTTCAACAGATTAAAAACTGTAAAGGTGACCTATGACAAAACACTTGTGAGACTATGGTTATAAAATAAAGGATGTATGGGAGGAGTAATTCAAAGATTGTCCACTAGAGGGAGAACAGGAACGCATGGCACAATTTCAGCCCTTTAAGAAGGGTTGAATTACATCTTACACATCTCAGTTAGCTTACTAAAACAAATAGACAGCAGAGAAAACATTGGTGTATGTTTACAGTAACAGTGTCAGAACAGTGGCTGTTGGTGCTGATGAGGTAATGAAAGGAAGGTGGACATTCAAACAGACATGGACTACCAGTGCTTTCAGTCATACATACCGGCAGCATCTGGGATGAGAGAGCAATGAGGAAGAGAAGAGTAGAGAAAACCAAGTAAATCTTATCCCCCTTCTGTCTGATACCCATTCTTTATTTTCTTAACCAAAGTGGGGACTTAACCTATCCTACTGCACAATGTCACTGGGGCAAAGACAATGAATGCCCAGTAAATATCAAGTACAATTATTACCATACAAGCTTTACTGACACAATCCAACAACCTTCTTATGTCTCAGATGTCAACCTGTTTTCCAACTTACACTTAAATGAATATTTAACTAATATTTCTAACTTATTTCCTTTCTTGCCAGAATAAGATTAAAAGGTCGATGCCACACTCATATGTGTACGCTGATTATGAAGCTGCAGCTAGCAGCTAATTATCTTAGCATAAAGAATGGAAATGGGGGGGAAAGAGCTAGCTCATCTAGCCCTCAGCAAGAAAGCAAATAAGTGTATCTACCAAAATGTAGAACTATTCCTATTATTATCTTCATTGTGGTGCATCCAGTGATCTCTGGCATTATTATTCCATTGAGTAAAGGATCATCATATGCAGTATACAGTATATACAAAACATCTTGTGAACCCAAACTGCAGTGTTTTAATGAAATAAAGAAAAAGGGAAAGTATGACACATTCATTTTAGACTTAGGTGAGATAGTATTGGTTGCTTGTTTTAACCTAATTAGGGTTGCAAATGGGTGAGGTTTGCCACCAGGGACAACACGAGTGCCAGAAAGCTGAGACAATTACAAAAAGTTATTTTAGAAGTCAATTTAGTGTACTTTTCTGTTACTGATACTCTGTGAATTGTACTGATGAGTTAAACCCCAACCGTCCTGCTTCCAAAACAGATAAAAGTGGTGCCAAAGAAAATTTGTCACGACTATTGGCTCCATGTTGCGATGATAAAGCTGTGTACCTAAATTGGAGCGGGTGTTCGACCGGTCCATTAAGGCCTTTTTGCCAGGGTTGTTGAGGATGGACCGTTTAGCCAGAGAGATGTCTGCTGTTACCCGTGTAATAGTAATTCTGGAGAGGACACAGAGAAGCAGGGATTGTTACACAGTTGTGATTTGCATTATGTTTTATTTCCTCATGAAAAGGTGTGGCACTAAAGAATTAAATCAGAACTTACCTGCCTTCAAATCGATGTTTTAAATAGTCAAATAGTGCTTTTTGCATCATATCTGTAACCTGGAATCACAAAAGAAACATGGATTTTAAATAAAATTCCCCTCTATTCAAGTTCAATACAAAACATCAATATGTATTTTAAATACTAGATTAGGTGTCTCAGTTTTACAGCATCTTAGGCCCTTCACAAGTCAAAGGCAACTTATTAAGAGATAACATTAACGAGTGTGTGAGGCAGACTTACCTCTAAACCCTTTAATGATGGTCCCATTAGAACCACAGGACGCATTGTAGGCACTACATCATACATAGCCACCTGCTCCCCCTATAGCCACAAAGAAGTTACGCAAGTTTAATTCAATGTATAAGTTACTGCTGATACAACATGCAGGGCAAACATAAGATAAGATAAAACTTTATTCATCCCGAGGGAAATTGCTATTCATAAGTTGCAGAACAAACAAAAGAGTGCAAATATACAAAAGACTAAGATAACATAAAAGCAGATGGAAAAACAAAGTGAACATGGATGGAATGTGAGTGTTTGTTCTCACCCTAATGTTCTATAAAGCTCTTTATAATAAAAGAAAAGGTCTACTAAAAGTTTCCAGATACTGATGTAAAATAATGGGTTAAAACAGATGCAGAAAGCAGAACAACAAACATTGGGTCACTTACCGGTTTCTTTTTCACCTGCTGATTGGCTGTTTATACAGAAGGATAAAAAAGGTATCTAATGTTAACTCACCAATCACCAAAAATAAAACAACAAAATCATCTTTCTTTTTTTTTTTAATTGACCACACACACACACACACTGACCTTGTGATGGAGGAGTATATTTCTTTGAGTTCAAATCTTGAGCTACTTGAGACGCTGCTTTGCTGGAATGAGAGAAAAGTCCTGAATTAGGTCAGATTTTTTCACTAAAGATAGAGACAAACAGCCATTTTCTTTAGAGTCAAAATCTTAATGTTTCACTCATGGTGAAAAAAGAGCACCATGTACTGTATCTAGGAAATAAAAGAATGTGTGCTTAAAGACTGTATATCTACGTTTATAAGACACAGCTATATAAAGCTTAGAGGGTAAATCTTTTGAAGTGATGACTCAGCACACAGAGTTGCCACTGAAGCCAAATTTCCAAGATCCTCTACGTGAGTTTCTTTCAGCCTAACTAGGTAAAGTCCAAATCTTTCAGTCTGTAGTGGATCGTCCTGCCTGCCAGGCTGATTAGAGTAAAAGCAACCTGCTGACTGAACAAAAGGTAAACATTCCTGATTCTCAAACTAGTTTTTTTGTTTCTGTGAAAGTGGATTTTATAGCATGTTGAAATAAATCGAAACCAATGGCTGTCTGATAGCTATGGAAAATGTTTAAAATCTTTAAAAAATGCCAGCCCCAAAAAGCCGCAGTATCACTGTGTGACGGCTGGTTTGTAGTATTTGATTAATTACAAATTTGCTCAGGAGTATGTTCCACTGAAATGATAAGGGTCTATGGATAGAGGGTGTTGTATGCTGTACAGATTGTGAAGCCCCTTGACATAAATTGGTTATTTTTGGCCATATAGATAAATCTGACTTGACTTGACCTCAACTCACCCCTAAGTGCGTACATTGTATTTGTTTGGTTCATTTTTGCTCACTAATGCATAGAGAGTGCGAGAAAGGAGGGTCAGTCGGGGCCCTCAGCAAATTTTTGCCACAGTGCAGCGGTTTGCAGTTTGATCCAGCCATGCTTGCTTTCCTTCTATCTAAAAAACAATTCCTGGTGTGACCTTTTCCCAATGAAAGCACTGTTTTACTCAAAATATAGTTGACAAATCTGTGGATGTTTTTGACATATAATCCTCTGTATGTGACTTTGTAGTGATATTTGTGTTTGTATGTGTGCTGGACCAATAAAGATTATTATTAGGCTGTAGGATTACGAATGAATCTTGTATTGAAACTTGTGGAAAGTGGAAATGCTGTACATACTTGGCTAAGGCCTTGGCAGCTTTCCTCGCCTGGACTTCTCTTTTGATGAGAATGGTTTCCAGATTGACTGGACTAGGGATGAAGCCCACCACACCATCCTCCTTCACCGGCCGTCCGATCCACCACTCATTGTTAAATTTCTGGTAATTAGAAGGAAAAAAAAAGGTGTGAATTTAAGGCCTGGCTCATATTTATTTTTTACTCTGATGATTCTTATAAGTCTATTCAACACCTGCATTATTGCATTTTATGTCATTGTTACCTCACACCTGTATGTGACAGTGTGATCAGTGTGTTTGTTTCAAACCTCTTTGACATGGAGGAAGTCTCTGGCCTCAAAGGTGACGGCCTGGCCTGGTACGGGAACGTTGTCATCGTCTGCTGGTGTATAAGAGAAGTTGCAACGTACTGCGAATGCCACAGGCTTGTACTGGGGACACAGGACAGGTGTTCTTAACAGAATGTAATTACTAATGGATGTCACAGTTATCTTTAATTCCGCGATTTTACCCAGATACACATTTTACACAAAAAATCATTCATATTTTACTCAATTTAATATTTTATATATATATATATAACACATTATAATAAATCTACGCATTGAAAACAAACTTTCTCACAACCAGGAACAACTAATGTTGTATTGGAGGAGCGGAACTAATGTGAAATGAAGCCATCTGCGCACAGAAACATTAAATACTGTAATCTGCCTAAAAGTGCTTTTGAAGCATCGGTGGATTTGTTAATGAGAGAATAAATGTTTTTTGTATAGTTCAGTTTGTATTAAGCTGTACATATTCTTTTTAAACATCATGATACCAGCATAATTATGTTCCACTGTACCTGCCTGTATGCATGCTGTGTGTGTGTGGCATGTCTTGATTTGGGTCGTTTTCCCTACTGCCCAAACAGCTCTGCATTTAAATATTAACAACTTGTAAATTGTAGCATTTGACCTTACAGTACTTATGTAAAGGAGATTAATAAATAATGCAAAACAGTTAGTTAGTTAGTTAGTTAGTTAAACAAGTAGGATGTATTTGGAAAAGATAGCTAAATATGTTGCAGATATACAGAACCCAGCTGGTATCATGGAGCAAAAAACTAACACATTTTTCCACAGAAATTAATTAATTGTGCTCTGGAATTAATTTGTGCTCAAAATTACAAATTAATTTGGACACACAAAGTAACAAAATATATCAGAAATAATATGATTACCACACGTCAGGATATTAAAGATAACACAACATTGAAAATTCAAGTATTGCTACATATACATATCTAAACTTACAAAATCAATTCAAAACTAATGAAATGAAATCCCAGCAGCATATTTAATTTGCATTGTCTATGCCCTGACAAGTTAATCAACCTGCTGCTAAAACTCAATATCAAGTTACTGAAACAGTAAAAACAGTATGAACCGAAGTTACAGGTAAATGTGGCTACTCTATAGTCAGTTAAGTAGTGTGTAGAGTAGAGTGTTAGCAGCAGGAAGAGCATGCTGTGTTTTGGTACAAATACGTGATTCATTCCACCACATTAATATCATTAGGTTATCACATTCATTACATTTGGTTGTCCCTTCGAGTTGTGTAACTAAATTGAACATTGTGTCAGCAACACTGGTCAGCTTTGGCTCAAGTGCACGTATACATCTGTGCAGCCTAATGCAGTGCAAAATGAACATGGTGACGGTTGTCAGAGCATAGCTAATCTAATCTAAATGAGCCAGAGATATGTGGATATACAGGAATTAGTGTGTTTGCCTGTTGAACAATATAGTGTCCCTTAAACATATGTTAAAATTATGTTTTTAAATGTCTTCTATCAATAAACTGATTTAACTCGAGAATACCATTCCTCTTGCATCTTTCACTTTAGCTGCTTCAGTTTCAGAGTCCTGGTATTGTGTATGCTGGCTCACTGACACACGTCATGGCTTACTGGGACACTTAAACATAACAGAGCCATCCTTAATGATATTACCTGTTCCTTTCCCACTATGACAAATGCAAAATGCCTGCTGTAAAAAAAGACCCATGCATCTTCTCTTTGTTTCACAGAAGCTACAGTATGCTTCCTTCTGATTGAATGCCTGTTGGTGGTGTAATCCTATCAGAGTCAAATGTCAGTGGCCACAGAGATCAAGCTGCTAATTACTCCACTTTGGGAAACATGAGGCTGTGGGAGAGGTTGTGGGGACAGCAGGAGACAGGTCGAGTGTGTTTGCTGCCTTAATTACAAAGCGCCAGTGGGGGCACATTAAATCTGTGGGGGAGGATTTAATTCAATATTCAATGGGACGTGTATCAGCAGGTGCTGAGAGATAAGAGTTTGATATAATATATACACCTTGTGTAATTGGCCTATGTAGGCCACTCTAAACAGTGATTGCCAGTGCAGGGAAAATTCTGGCAACAAGTTTTATTTAAGAGGTTGAAATGGTTCAACTTGACTTGGTTTCAGATTGCTTTTAAATTTTGGCACAACTGGGATTTCCTTTTCTAAAATGCACTCCACAGATAGTTTCTCAGATACAGTTTGTGTTCTTGTACTGCACATGACATACCAGTATTACATATAGTGGCTTTGAGAGCACAACGTATTGCTATTAAAAACACAAGCAAACAGACTGACCATTTCTCAAATCGACGCCTCGACATTATCATCCATTTTAAACAGTAAATTGCCAGTTTGAGTTTCTCTCTCTAGCTCTCTTTTTTCATTCTTGGCAGAACTTTTCATGTGAACTACAGGGAGAGACTGTCTGAAAATGTGCTCCATTATCCAGCAAATCTATTCCTTAATTGGCTTGTTTCTTAATTTATGCGCAGTGTTTTTCTATCAATCAATACTTTAAGAAGTCTACTTATATAACCTTGAATTGTATGTGGATAAATGTGAGATAAAGTAAAAACATTTGTGCTCGAACACATAGTAGTAAAATGAGATTAAGTGCTTTCCCTTACCTCACATGCACACTGGATTACAGATTATTGTCCTCGTATATCATTATAGCTGTTAATGCAAAAACATTTTGAATGTTGTTGCATTAGACTCTGGTTTCTTTCAGTGGAAATATATTATATTGCTATAAAAGCAGTCGGCTGAAGACAGGGTCAGAATTAATTTGAACAGAATCAGTAATAATTAATATCCTTCATTATTATCCTTTTCCAGACATCGAACACATAAAGGGATGGCAAGGATGAAGACTTCAGTGACTCATTTCAGTAGCAGAATATTGCTCCGCTAATCCGATGTCCTGATGTCTGTGTTTACTGTCTGTGATGTAATCATGTCCTTGAGAGCAGCTGCTCTGAAAAAATGTGTCTGTGAGGGCCGCGGTGGGTCGGGTCGTGATGGTACCAAGAACAGTGAAAAAGTACCTTGGCCTTCTCCAACTGCACCTGGGCGTTTCTTTCCTCGACGACGTCCGAGTCATGACGTTCTCCCTGCAGGAGAGGGAGAGTAATGATGATTAGTTGAATCAATTTTCTGCATTGATTTGATCATTGTGCATTGCCCTGTAATATAGACTTTTTGAAGATGTGGAAAATTCCTTTTTGTTTATAAAGTAAGAAAAGAACGAGGGACAGAAAGATAGAGTACACAAAGAAATTGTAAGTATTACGTTTAAATCACTTAAACACATCAGTCTTACAGATAAAATGTGTCATGTGTGATTGATTCAAGTTGTGGTTGGAAACACTTATTGTATTGATAATGTATTTATTTGGCCTCATTGGGATTAAAGAGAGGCAGTGATAACAATGAGTTACGGACTAATTATATACAGATAACACAAAATATGTTTAAACTAAACTTTTATTTCTATAAATCAGTCTTTGAAGCATATCAAGTTTAAACAAATTCTTTTATTGAAATAGAATTTATGACTTTACACTCGCTTTTAGGACATCAATTGTGTTGTTCATTGATAGAGCATCATGCTGCTGCAGGCACTGGTGTTCTCTCTCTGTTATGGCCTTTTTTTGAGTATTTTGTATCACGTCTAATATCCTCCGTTCTAAATGGATCAGGTCTCTATTTCACAAAAAAAAAAAAATGTATGCACATATGGTAACATTTCGGACCTGGGAAGACCTCGAAACTCATGCCCATTAAACTGTAGGATGCAAACACTGATTGAACGCTTCACTGTTAAGCTTTTGACCTAACAACATTTCCAAGACATGCCTTTTCATTTACTGTTCCCTTCTCCCCAGAACCCTCTTGTCTTTAATTGTCAGGAAGTGTTGCAGCAGATCCCTCCTGGGATGCTCAGGTTTATGTGCCATGTGTCCCAGCGATTAGATTGTCCCCCCCAAGGACATGGTAATTATGGCCTCTGTGTCATAGCCAGGAGGTGGCACAACCCTCTGCGTCAATCTGGCACTTAAAAAAACCCACTTGCATCCCAAAGTCACAAATCAGCTGCCTGGTTGACACTATTCAATTCAATTCAATTCAATTTTATTTATAGTATCAAATCATAACAAGAGTTATCTCGAGACACTTTACAGATAGAGTAGGTCTAGACCATACTCTATAATTTATAAAGCCCCAACAATTCAAGTAGTTACAGACTCTGCTCAGTCTGGTGCATTTTAGTCTATATCCTTGACGCTACACTTCCGGGATTGCTCCGGTGCAGCAGAAAATTCCGTCGTATGCATGTATTTTCCGTTTCCTTCCACCTTCTTTGTGTTGGAATTTTAAATTCTGTGGATTAATGAGGACTATTGTTGACTGCTCTTCAGATCTCCGCAGGGTAAATTGAGACAGCTAGCTAGACGATCTGTCCAATCTGAGCTTTCTCTCGCACAACTATTTTGCAGCGGCTCTGTGCTGAGCTTAGCACTGCCCATGACGATTCTGATTGGTTTAAAGAAATGCCAATAAACCAGAACATGTTTTTCCTCCATCCCCGAATGCTATGTGGAGTAGCCAGACCCTCCTTCAGCATGCTTTGGAGGAGGGTCTGGCAAAGCGAGACTAGGTGCATTTTAACAACACAGTGATCCTGAGTCCTTGGTCACCAGTGTGTCAAAGTCCATTATAGAGGTATTCTGTGTATATTAATAACATGAAAGGCCACATTTATTTAAACTTTACAATTACATGTTCACACTATTATGTGTAACCTACTTTCATAATTAACCTCCCTCATGCTAAATACAGTAGTACATTACATTCTTTTGGCAGATGATTTTTATTGTTATTATTTATACACATTGGTAAAATTTTGGGGTTCAGTGTTTTGGACACTTTGACATGTGGACAGGAAGTGCAGGGGATTAAACCACCAACACTGCAATTTGTGAATTTTTTAATGCTACAATTGTGTTGACTGTATATCAGAGAGGCGTTGATTCAGGATGTCACCGTGCAGTGTATGACCTTGGGCTAATATGTTCTCATGCATATTTGCTGCAGTGCTGAAAACGATCTCCTTAATTTTGTATCATTTAGGTTCACAATGCAGAACAAATGTACAGTTAGAGTTTTTAGCAAAAGAAAGACATCAGAGTACAACAGCTAACGTTAGTGAAGCATGAGAGAGTAGACGGTACTCTCCTGCAGCTGAGCCTCTTCAACTCTGTCTCCTAAAATGATGTTTTATATTATCAATTTGCATTAGCAAATACTCTACATTTTGTAGGTGGGTACGCAAACAGAAATGTACAGAAATGTAAAATGACAATTTCTTGTTTTTTATGTAGTGTAACTTTTGCAACTTGCCGGAGTCTTAACATCATCAGGATGTGGTTGCCTGGTTTGGTACCTGCGTGCCTTAACAGAGACCCTAACTAAAACCGGTGCTCACAGACGCTATCTGGCAAGCGGTGCTGTTTCTGGAGATGCACAGAAGTCCAGTGTGAATGGATAAACTGAAGTTGTTCCAGTTCCATTTAACTACTTCTAAAACCACAAATTGTTCTGTTTTTGTACAGATTAAACAAACAAGACGCAACATGTTATTTATTGAGCTTCAGAGGTGCTGGTATGTGTATCTGTTACCTTGAAAAGACACAACCTTGCCTTCAGTCTTTATGCTGGTCTAATCAGTTGCTCAATGGTGTTTTAAACCCCCAACGTCGACTTCAAGGCAGCGCTGAGACCGTCGACTTCAAGGCACCTAACTCTAACCCTAACCATAACCATTGCCTAATCCTAGTGCCTTCCAGGCAGCGCTTCCAGGCATCGCTGCCTGGAAGTTGGGGGCTTAAAACACCAAACACCAAATCAGTTTATTTCCAAAATGTTCCAAAACTTCATTTAACCAAGTGCTTTAGTAGCCTGAACATAACAACATGTGGGACCCTGGATATGAACCATCCAACATTCTCCCTATGACCTCTGTAGTCAGGATGTTACACTTCCTGGACTGAAGCAAAAGTCATCCAAGGAGCAATTATGTGTCCTACAAAACTTCTCTGGCAAAGCAAATTATTAGAATATGAAAGCATTTAGTAGGAGACAAGGTTACCCTATTGTATGTTAATTAAAGAGAGCAATAAGAATACACAGGGTGAGTATGAATGTCAGTTCTGACTGTGTTCACTGCTCAAACCTTATGCTCAACCAGCAGAGAACAACTTCCCTTTGGCTCTTCTTTACCCCGACACCCACTCCTACTCTCTACGATATTCCAAGTGAGTGCACACTGCGCTGCCTGACACTTTGACGATGACAGATTATACAGCATGTCATTACTATAGGCCAATAGTTATGATGGACCTATCTTCAAGTCCAAAAGACTCAGCTTTAATAGCGTGTATTATGAAATTACTGTAAGTGGGACGACAGAGGGAGAGAGCTGGAGTAAGCGTGGGAGAGAGGGAAGTGAGAGAGAAAAAGAGACAGTACCAGTAAAGAGTGGAGTGAGGATACATGAGAAAACTTAAATGATTAGGAATTATCATCCATCTTCAACCACTTATCCAGGGTCGGGTTGCAGGGGCAGCAGCTCCAGCAGGGGACAACAAACTTCCCTTTCCCGAGCCATATTAACCAGCTATGACTGGGGGATCCTGAGGTGTTCCCAGGCCAGGGTGGAGATATAATCTCTGTATCTCGCCAGCTATTCCTGGGTCTTCCCTGAGGCCACCTTCAGGAATTATCATCTAGGGACAGCTGTGTCGTATTGGGGGTGGAAATGGGACTGAGAAACCAGGGCCCTCATGTGAGGAGGGCTCAATAAGATGCTAGAATGAATAGCTGTGGATGTGGACAGGGGCCCATAGAGAATGCCTTTCTAAAGGGCCCAGAAAGTTGTGCTACGCACCTGTCTAGGGAACATGAATGCCTGTACAAATGTCATGGCAATCCATCATATAAAGGGACAGACATTGCCATCCCTCAAGCCATGCAGCTAGTGTGGCAAAAGAAATGACATAAGTGTTGACAGTGTCAAAATTAATCTGAATTGCCGAGATAAAGAAGACTTCAGATCTGTCCAAAATAGCTCACAATATCAAGCATAACTCAAGTAAGGACAAAAGGGGGTATTCTGATGAAAAAACTGCAGAAAAACAGAGAAACACAGTCACCAATATCATATTCAAAATGTATTAGATTTTCAATTAAAAATACTTATGGCTTAAATTCAGGATCCAGCAAGAACATGTCAAGACAGAGAATTCAACATGATGAGGAGGGGATAAGAGAGGAGGAGGAAAGGAAATCTCCCTGGGGCAGAATTATGCCCAGGCATGGTTTTTTGTTTACCCATGGCGGGTGTAGACATCTGTTCGCACAGCACGCCTCTCCTGCAAGCCAATGTCACCCAGCCAACAGTACAAAACGCCCCCGCTGAATTATTAAACAATGTTGAGCTCTACTGCAGGTGACTTAGAAATGTCTGCAACAATAAGGGAATTATATGAATTATCCACTGGCTTTTTTTTGTCCTGCATTAGTGTTAATTTGAATATCTACCCAAAAAAGGTCACATATTATATATCCACATCATCCAAATAGGATTCATCTCTTACATGTGAGCCATCGTGATGGCTCAGCGGTCTAAGGCACCACAGGTTTAGTATGTAAAAAAATTAGGGCTGTCCAACGATTACATTTTCTTAATCGCGATTAATCGTTGAATTTCTATAGTTAATCGTGATTAATCGCATGTTTTATCACATGATTAAAATTCTATTATTTTGCATTTCAAAACTGTTTTATATTAACAATGGAAAGCAATTCTTACCAGTGTATCTTGATTGGGAATCAAATGAATGCAAAGAAAATGACTTTATGAACTTGATTTTAAGATTTGTATTTGTTTATTATATATTTAACCTAGTCACACATTTGAATCTAGAGTCAATATTAGGGTTGGGTATTGTTTGGTTTGGATACCGGTGCTAAAACAGTACTTTTAAAACGGTACCGGTGCCTTAACGGTGCCTGAACCGATACTTTTTAAGAAAGTTAAAAAAAAGAAGGGTACTGGACGCCCAGATAGCTCAGTTGGTAGAGCAGGCGCCCATGTGTAGAGGTTTACTCCTCGATGCAGCGGCCGCGGGTTCGACTCCGACCTGTGGCCCTTTGCTGCATGTCATTCCCCCTCTCTCTCCCCTTTCAAGTCTTCATCTGTCCTGTCAAAAATAAAGGCCGAAAATGCCCCAAAAAATTATCTTAAAAAAAAAAAGAAGGGTACTAAACAGTCGGCGACATTAAAGAATGCCTTGTTTATTGCTAAGGCCATATCGTCAAAATGAAATGTTTAATAATAATGTAATCACTATAACAATAACTTATTTCACTAGTAAATAGCTGTTGAATGACAAAAACAACCACCAGATGGGAAAAGGGCATTTAACAACAACTTTGAATGCACCACGAGGCTGTAAATTACCAGTTTCATTGAACCGTTTCATTCGACAACAGCAGCTGCAGATTGTTACATCCCGGTGTTGGAATCCTCTACAGTGAAATACAGACAAACTTTACACCGTTTAGCGTTAGCTGTCAGCATTGTAACCAGCTACTAGCTAGCGGTAGGCTAACGTTAGCTGCTGTCGAGTATAGTGTTAACTAGTGTCATGTGCAGCAATGTTTCTGTTGCCTGTAACGTCTGTTTCAGAGCATCAGAGAGAAGTGCAAGCATATCAGTGGCACCAGAATGAAGGCACCGAAATCCGCGTTGTTATTCCTGCGGCAGCAGGATGTGTTACGAGGAAGTATGGCAAAATAGTAGCCTGTTGGGCACGACGCAAAGCCGATCGAAGTGAAAATAAATTAATAAATGACGGCATGCGATAAATACGATTAAAAAAAATTAACGCATTATGCTCGGCCCTTAATCGCATCGCGATTAACGCGTTAATGCTGACAGCCCTAAAAAAATGCTACTCTAGATTGTATTTTACAAGTTTTAAAAGTGAAAGTAATTCTAATACTTAATAGATATATATATAATAAAATAAATAATATTTTGTATCAATGTTTTAATGGCTGTCTCATCATTCTATCTTTGGCTGGAGCCATGTATATTTTTTAAAAGAGCTGAATCGTTTAATCGATTAGTCAATCAATCAAAAAATAATCTGGGATTTTTTGCCATAAATTACTAAACAGTTCAGTTAAAGGAAACTTCCTCTTTATTGACCAATAATTAATTGAGCTGAATAAATGAGCTATAATAATACTATACTGTGCAGTATTTCTTATTTATTTATTCTTTTCTTATTTCATGCCATTCTTTAAAAAAAAAAAAAAAAATCCAATATGGCTCCTCTAATTTTCTAATTTGGTATTTTATTCAAATTCTCTAGCCCACTTCTTCATTCATTCATTTCTCCATCTCTTCACCAATCCCCCTTGCTTCCTCTCCCCACTGTCCCTCCCAGTTGGAGAGCTATCCCAGCCCATTAACGTGATTACGTGGCTTAGAGGGTGAGCAAAGGAAGGTAGAGGACAAGGATGATGGGAGGGTGGGTGGACAAGTGAAGCCACATTCTCTCATGTGCTACCTGAAGGTGACTCCTTTCCTGCACAAAATCGTTTACACAGCTCTTTCTGCACACGCCAAAGGAGTACATTAGGAAAGGAACGTCTGATTGGGGAGATGGACTCCATCCCTAAACTGAAATAATCAGAGGCCTGGAGCCATGCGATTCCGAGGAGAAACTTAACTCTGGACTGGGTCTTAAAGAAATGCTGAGATGGGGCTTATGTTCTCATGAAAGATATTTCAAGCAGTTACAAATGTATCATTTTTTACCTCTTTATTGTTTGATTTGTTTGAGCAGCTGAGAAAATGTGTCTTTCTCAAACAGATTGGACAAAATCTCTAATTTATGCAAAATGACATGTTACTTGGTCTTATAAAATAAGCTACATACAACAATTGATTCAAAGTCCTGCTCACATGTGCAAAACGGGCCTAAACAAAAGAGAACATTGTTGTGTGCAAAAATACGACAAAGTAAATTTTCTCACAACCAATCTCTGACCAAAGGAAATAGACTTAACACTAAAACATTTTGTAGCAGAAAATACTGGTGCAGAGGAAAAAGAAAGAGGCCCTTGAATAAAGGGACTTTCATGATATTCATTCAGTTCAGTCTTAGTTGGACGTAAGGCCGTTTGGAACTGTCTTTGATCTGTATGTTTCCCATTGAAAAGCTCAGGGAACAGGCTATGCACTGCTCTTCATCGAAAGCAGGGAAGTTAAACTGATGTACATTTGCAAACCAACCAGTAGTCTTCATCCTGTAAGTTTTCTCTTATAAAACCAAAACATACTGTTTAAAAACACTTACAATGATGCTTTAAACGTACAATATGTAACTTTCTGCCGCTAGGGGTCTCTCAACCAAAACAATGGATTGTAAATACAGACATTTGATGACGTTGGGAAGTTGCGTGAAATTATGGGAGTTTTTATTGCTAAACGCTATCGTCGATTAGAATGCATCTGTTCACGGACGAGTTTACCCATTCAAGTTTATTCACGTTACGTTTAGTAACGTTTATTCATGTCATGCTAATGAAATAGCTGCAGTTTCCCCAACATAGTTACGTTTTTCTTGATTCAATCTGTATTGGTAGCTAGCTGACCAGTTAGCTAGTTAGCCAGGGCTAACATTAGCACACTATATTTCACATGCCAATGTCACCTTTTGGATTTTACCGGGCGGACAGGGTTTGTTGTAACGCTAGCTAGCCAATCTCCCCCTTCACTTTTCTGTAATCTTAACTATTCGTTTTGGTGCTTAACCCACATTTTGTCTGGTTAATTTAGCTAGCTAACTGTAAAGACAGCTAAACGCGAAGGGGGGAGAAATTCGGCAAGGAGGAGATTTTCGGTACAAACACCGGTAGCTAACATTATGGATGGCCGATGTTGTGACTAGGATGCCTGGGTCTGCTATTCTCTGTTTCTCGATGCTTCATTAAACTGCCGTTAGCATCGTTAGCACCCGGCACCAGCTGGGGCTAACGGTAACTAGTTATTGCTACATGTCCCGGCTGTGTTGTCAGCTATCATCCCGAATGAAGTCTCTTTGTGCCGGGGGAGTGAGGCAGGCAGAGCGGGGTGTGCTAGCTGGCTAAATTAGCATTAGATTAATCGTCTATCTAGCTATACAGCTAACATTAACGTTACTAGTGAACTTATTCGTGGGTTAGCGCAGTGCTGCTTTTATCCATGGTCAAAACAATCATACTACTAATAACTTTATGAGCGTGATGAACAATGTTGTAACCCTATAATGTTATCCACCAAGCATTAGCTAGCATTAATGTTAGCTACTTGTCAACCAGCACATACATTGTAGTAACATTAAGCTGGATTAATATTGATATGTATCAATAAATAAGGTTTCTGCTGTATTACTGTGTTGCAAAGTGGCATGTAATTAATCACAAAATGATGCCTTTTGGCAGAAAAAGCAGTGTTACCCATATTTTTTTCTGTGACATTGTATGATTTACAATTACTCTCGAACGTAGCATCTGGGTGCCCGTGTTTTGACGGAAGTTACGAGTAACTAGAGGGTGACGCCACTGACGGGTGACTAAATGAAACGTGACGTATAACATAACAGATTTCTCTGGGTTTGCCATTTGGTGGAAACATTTGGGATAGCGTAACTACACAACTCAAAAAAATATATAACGTAGGTATGGTCGTTTTTAGACATTTTATAGCAGAAAAGTTACATATTGTACCTTTAACCTCAGCTTTGTGTCTTGTATGAGTTTGATTTTGAGTATGTCATAAGAGATGAAGAAGACACACTATTCTACAAAATAAATGCTTAAAAGGAGGAGAACTAACTTGGGTTGGTAAATGTAAGACATTTGTCAGGTTAACATGACAGAAAGGGGTTAAGTTATACACTGCTTTACAGTCAAGAGAAAGCAACACTGCGTTATTTTTATAATTTATACAATATTATTTACACTCCTCGGTTCGTACGGGAACATGAAACTCCGGTTCCCAACCCAACTCCCTACAGACTGAGCTACTGCTATTTTTTTTAAGGCATTTAATGTAAACTAGAAAGGTCAAGGTCAAATTCAAATTTATTTATAGAGCGCTTTACAATCAAACCAGGTTTTCTGCCAAAGTGCTCTACAACAAACATAATTGAGCTAAAGGATTATCACAAAGCATAAATACTTAAATATATGCATAAATACATAGTGCACACATAAACATACAGTACACACATACACACACACGCATACAGACATTCATGCATGTCAATGTAGAATACAAATCATGTCAAGAATTATTGCAGGTGTAGGCAAGGGAGTGAAAGTGGGTCTTAAGACACCTTTTAAAAGAGTCACAAGATTCTGCTGTTCTTATCAGAGAGTCCTGGTGCAGCTACTGAGAAGGCCCTGTCTTCAAAAGGTTTTCGATGAGATCGTGGGATGGTTAACAGCCTTTGATCTATAGATCTGAGAGGCCTAGCCTGATCTGGGTTATAGCTCGAGGTGAGACCATGCAGGGCTTTAAACACAAACAGAAAAATCTTGTAAGGAATTCAATGCCGAATGGGGTGCCAGTGCAAAGATGCTAGTACAGGTGTAATATGTTCTTTTTTTACATTTGCATTGGATTCTGGTTGCAGCATTCTGTACCAGTTGTAAGCGGTGAACAGAGGCCTGGTTGATACTAAAATATAGAGTTGCAAAAATCGAGTCTTGAAGATATTAGAGCATGGAAAGCATGGAAATTTTTGACACTGATGAAAATGCTGATAGAAATGCTATACGGATGAACTATCTGTGATGGAATACCTACCATCTGACCAACCAACCAGAACCAATCTTTCTTGAAGCAGATAGTATACACTTCTGTCACTAAAGATATCATTCCTTATGCACATTCACTCTCAACATATGTGGAGACGTTTCCATGGCAACCATCTAGAGAAATATGCCACCTAAGCATAAATGACTCCCACTGATGCAAAACACGTCTCCCTTTGTAACTTGTATGCTGTATTGCGTCAGTACCTCCAACGCATTTAGTAAAATCCACGACATCCTCATACTGTAAAAGGCGCCAACAGTGAAATCAATGGGAGATCCACAGAGGAGCCACTGAAGTGGCAGTTAGACCTTGTGTAGAGAATGTCCATATAATGAAGTCAACTTGGCAGCGTTCAACATCACTGCTACTGTACATCTTACAGTCAAAGACGTCAAACATCAAATAGTAAAGTGTCATTCAAGCTGGCTACATGTCAGTACAAAATGTAAGCATCAAAGAGTCCATATGGAAGCAGCAGTGGTGCAGTGGTGAGGTGTACCATGTGAAAGAGTAGCTCCACGGTGACCGAGAGAGCAGGGTTAATTTCAAGATGAAGGGTATGTGGCAGACTACAGTGTGTGTGTGTGTGTGTGTGTGTGTGTGTGTGTGTGTGTGAGAGAGAGAAAGTCTGCGTGGTTAGGTGGGCTGTTATCTTGATTGTTTGCATTCAGAGAAGAAGTGTGTGTGTGTGTGTGTGTGTAATCTTGCCACTCACTCTGCCACATCTTTGCAGCTTCCTGGCTGCTCCCCCAGGTGCTGCTGTTATCTAGCTCTCATTTGTAGCTATGAAAAGACAACTAGGGTGCAGTGTTTCCACACCTCGACAAAGCAGCTCCAGTATGAGCAGCAGATCGGTGAAGCCTTCAGCCCTGTAGCAGCTGAGTGTATCGTAAACCTAAGGTTTAGACAGACAACTTAGTGAAGGACAGTGAGCTCCAGAGCTTGGTAGTTGATTGTGTGGAGATACCCCACGACTGTAGCACCATCCACTGCCCAGCCAAATAGTTTCATCGTGCAGGACTTTATGGTTAACTTTGGTGAATCTCAGCTAGTGAGAGGGGCTGCCCATTGTACATGCAGGTGCATTCAAATGTTTATAACAATAAAAAACTGACAAATGTATAATAATTTTTGTCTGAAACCAGGGTGGAAATAATTACAGCAGTATGATGGAAACGATCAAGGGATTGTAAACCTGCAACAAGCTCAGCTGTTGACTTGGTCAAAACTGCAAATAAAAGATCTAACAATACAGGAAATCTGCAAACCAGTGCTAGTTACTTTATTCAACATGTTATTATTGACGTGCCATATTTCAAACTTTGGGACATGCCCATCATGTCTGTCTCATCTGTCTGTTCAGAGGTTGCACAAGTCGATAGTGGGTCAGTTGCTGCTCACAAGGGTAAAATTCCACATAAATACCTCCAGAGATGTACAGATAACAGATTCAGACTTCCTCTAAAAACCCAGCCCTCTAAAAATTGCCTTTGCAGCAAGTCAACATAACTTGTATTTCTAAAACCATGGATGCCAAAATAACTCCTCCCATTCACAACTCTAGTGGAGAGCAGAGCAGCTTGTGCTTTGAGCTAGTGTAAAAGAGTTTTCATGACAGAAGATTAAAACTGAAATATGTTTCCTCATATCTTGGGATATTCTAGTTGATCTGCAGAAACATTTGTAGCTTTTAAATGAATAAGCTTTGCTAAAAACCTTGCTGGTGAGCTTCAATGGATAGAGTTGTGCATCTGAAACCAATAAAAACACAGCCTGCTTCCAAAGCACCGTTTACTACAGTTCATTGTTGTATGCAGGGCAGGTCACTAATCTAATTATGACCAATTTCCTGTCGTCCCTCCAATGAGCTGCTGGCACTTAGCCCAGGTGTTCACAAATTCCCAATTTTCGCCTATAAATATTTTTTTGTATTGGCTCTTTCTGCTGAAGAAGAACAGTGAAATGTTATCTGATAACAACAATCCTCTTGCAATTTAGCTGCTACTAATTTACTCTGATGTGTTATTCCGTATACTGTGATGATTTCTTTGCTACTCTCTCTCTCCTTCATTAACATGCAGTGTGTGTTCGGTTTTCTCCAAGCCCTGTCTAATCAGCTGCTCTGCATCATCTGTCTGAAGGAGGCTGGCTCCATGCCCTCTGCCTGATGCTACCATAGAGCAGATATGGCCTGGCTGGCACCGCCACCTTTACTTTGGCACAAGTCTCCGTCTGTGGAGTTAAAGGCTGCATCAAGGCCCTTTAGATCTCCAATTATAGATCAAGAGTGGCAGTAGATCTGTGCTGCACTAAAACTAATTTATGTCTATAGGCTACAGTATGTTAATATGGGTTTGATCATTATTACTGATGTCGCCAGTTTGTGGTTACAAAATGAAAGAGAAGTGAAGAGTTGAAAAGTGGAAACTACAAATAATTAAGTTCGCTAAGCCTCACCCCCTTAGTTACTGTTGCTAGGCCTGTCAAGCATTCCGTTCTTCCATAGAGACAGAGCGCGTTTAAGTCCCGCCCACACCGGAAGGTGAAAACAATTCATTGCTCTCCATTGACTTTGTGTTGTGTGAAGCTGCCTTCTTGATAATTCTGTCTGCTAGCAAACAACAGAAAAATGCATAAAAGCTGCTGTGTGGTGGGATGCACACTCACAACACGTTAAAGAACTCATAACTTAGTTTTTATAAGCTGCCGAACCAAATAACTGAGCTTTTAGGAAGACAAAAGTCGATACAGGCAATAAGACATGAGAGGCAGCAGCCGGAAGAACGGGCAAACTGTGGGATCCTGACACTCAGAATTTTGTTACTCTTGGTATGTAGCCTACATATCTAAGAAATAATATTAAAAGACATTGAGTGAGTTTCATGTGGGACCAACTTTATTTTTCAGAATTAAAGCATTCTTTTGGAAAATGCACCCCAAAGACAACGTCGTCAGTATTGACAGACAATGGTGCAATATTTGAAAATCGATAATTATTTATTATTTTTTTAAATTACATTTATATCTGCATTTATGTCAAAACCTAGAGACTTTCAAACATCAAAATGTCATTTATTAATATGTATTTGTGTCAAAATGACATATAAACATCTTTTTGTTTTCTATTTTGCCTGGAAACGCTTCCAACACGCTTGCGTGTCGCGTGAAAAATAGGCGTCACCACGCAGGCAGTGTGCAAGCTTACGTCGGCTATGTAATCGCTTACAACTGGGACAATTTCATAGTGGTTGGTGTAAACCGGGACATTTTAGCGTCCCGACAGGCTTTTGTTGGGACTCGGGACACGCAACTCAAAATCGAGACCGTCCCGGTCAAACCGGGTCACCCTAAGTATGTCTAACATTACGTGTGCACTGACATTTGTCAGTTTTAAACTAACTATATTTCTGTAAATTAAGCTAAAGCATTTTTGACCCTATGCAACTTGGGTTATAGTGGAATGTTGATTATCCACATTTCACTATAACACAAGTTGCATATTATTATTTTTGCAAGTGCCTTAGCTTGCTAACACATAGCTAACATTAGCTTACTAACAGCTAACTGGTCCTCTCTGGTAGACAGAGTGGTAGTTTGATATGCTTAAATCTAATCTATTTTTTTTGCTAGCTAAGGGCATTTTGTTAGCTTGCAATTTACATTGGTGTACATTTTGTAATCCACTTATTACACTTTTTTAATGTTTTTGGTTTTGGGGTGGGTGAGAAAAAAAGAAAACACTATCCAGTCTCTTATAAACAGAGTATTACTTTGACTACTGCCCCATGCATACCACTGTGTAACCGAATGATTGATGAACTGTCAATTCCTTTGATTAATTTCGTTCAGTGTTTGCGATCAGATCTTACCCTTAAGGTAAAAGTAATGATATAAGAGTAACATGATTTTTTAACATCATATATGATTTTAATATAATTCAAATCATTTAGCTAATGACTACAGTACTCATGCAAAGCATGTACTAATCATAGATTGTATAATATTAATGGACAAAGCATCCGGTTCGGCGAAGTGCTGCAAATGCGGAAGTGCCTTAAACCTGCATTCTATCTGAATTCCAGCAGGGGCGACACGTGCGGTTGTAAAAGGAGTTCTGTTTCTGTAAAAGTCTATGAGAAAGTGACCCACTTCTCACTTGATTTATTGCCTCAATAAACATTTTCATAATGAGTTTATGGTCTCAATCGCTAGTTTTAAGTCTTCTGCAATACAGAATGATGTTCATTTTTTTGAATTATGGTCTCATTGATTTTAAAATCGGCGATAAAGCAGGGGGTGTTTTAGGGCGTGGCTATGATGTGATTGCCAGTGAAAGTGTGTAACGTAATGTGGAGTGTAAGGCCTTCTCCCTCACTCTTCCCTCTCGTCTAAAATCGTCACATCCGCAACCAGGATGGCTGCGCCCGTAACGGCAAACTCGACGACTCATAGCAGATCTCCACAAACCAATGGGTGACATCACACATGCTCTGTCCATTAATATTAACAGTCTATGGTACTAATATGGAGAGAATTTGCACATTTGAAGGGACATCAAAAAGACAAAAATGATTTGCCTTAAAGAAAATCACAGAACCAAAGACTAAATTGGAAGAAACAAGTAATTACAGGGGAAAAACTATGTGTATTTGGGCTCCTCTCTCTCTGGGTCATGATTGTCTCTGAATAAGGAGATTAAGATGGCATGCATCAATCCAGGATTAAGAGCGAGAGAGAGCGAATGCAACCTCCTCATAGACAGCAAACACTGCTGCTTGGACTGCATGTGCTCAAACTCCCTGACAGTCATCAGATAGAGATACAATAGCTGCATTAATAGTATCTATGCAACTTAATTCCTGGCTTGCTTGGCTCCTATAATGGATATTTAATCTATAGTTCATAGAAGGCAAGTCTCTCTGTTCGTATGAATTGCACAGCGTTATCATGAATACTGTTGGTATCAGCAGGGGTGTGCGTGTTTGGGGATTATAAAAAAAAACATTTGCCAATCATTCCTGTTGTGATCATTTTTTGAACAATTATTGAACCACCATTAACACATTGTCACTCTTGGTATGGAAAATATTGAGGACATTTTTGTCAGGTTAAACACAAAAAAAGATAGATATATAAAAATTAAAACAATACTATCGTCAACATGGAAACTGTCCTAATCCCAAAGGAAACAGGTCTACCCAGTATTCTTCACCTTACTGCTTCACTTCCTGCCTGAATGGAGAGCAGGTCTCTGGACGTCACGCCCCAGTCACAGCTACTAAGAGGCTTTTCCTATTCTAGGTAACAAGCAGTGGGCCAGCACTAACCTGCACACTGTAATGCAGGACAGTAGGCCATCCAGAGACTAAGGTTTTCCTCAAGCTCCCTCATGTCCCTCATGTGTTATCATTACATTTGAGTCACAGAGCTGAGGATCTATTTCAATAAATACCATGAGATCTTTGAAAAACCCAGAATGTTGTGCAATGGTAACTGTTGATCTGAAAGTATTTCAAGAATCCTTAAACCGGCATTAATTGATTTTCTGGCCACTTATGAACCACACATTGACATACCTTTTAGTTGCTATGGCAAACATGTTAGAAAGCAGTTGCTTATTTACACATCCAGCAGATATGGAGGAAACGTATTATTTCATATTAAAATATAAAATAGTGGCAAGTAACTTTCATACAGACAAATTATAAACTGATGATAAAAGTTTTAATTTTGGTTCACATTGTCTAAATTAAGCAAGGACATATAATGTGTAATTTCCGGCTACCATCTTTGGAATAAGAAATAAGAATTGCAAAAATAAAAAAAAAAGATTTTTATCGTGCAGCAGACAGAGAATTTCTTTATCCAGATGGTTAGAAGAGTATTTAGGGATTCTAGATAAACCTTCAGAACAGCAGTAAGTGTTGTAAACCAACCCTCTGGGTTTTTCAAAGATTGACAGGTGGATACTTCACTCTGTGACTTGAATGTAATGCTCATGCATGAGAAGCACAGAGGGGTAGGTGCTCACTAAAATATATCACTTCTCTCTCTGCATGTGGCTTTAATATTGGTATTTTAATTGTAAGTAAAATACATTTTTTCAGGCAAATGATGAGAATGATGTAAGTCAATGGAACACTACAATAACATCATGACTGAAATGTTCTGCTCAGGTAAGGTAAGAAGTATCTCAGGAAGTCATACAGTATGTGCATTCATGGCTTGTACAGCACGAGAAGGAGGAAATTTACTGCACCTGCTGATGTACAATTTAAAACTTCTATCACATGTGGGGTGAAAATATGTGCATGTTTCAGTTCCAAAATCACAAGAGTTCACATCAAGTCCAAGAGAGTGAAAGAAGAGGGTAAGAAAAGAGATTTAATCCATTTGATCTCCACAGGCCATTGGTTATGCAGCTCTCTCTGAAGCCCAGGTTTTCAGCTAGACACATGGCATGATACATGCATGTGCATATGCATCTATATCTGCCCTTGTGACTGTTTTAGTCAGTTCAATGATGTGGAAAGGCCTCACACAAGGATTAACGCCCAATGCAACAGATGGTGCATTCTCCGCGCGCACACACACACACACACACACACACACACACACACACACACACACACACACACACACACACACACACACACACACACACACACACACGAAAAACACCAGAAAAACACCAGAAAAACACCAGAATTGTACCTTTTTCTTGGGTGGCATGGTGGTTAAAGCGGTCCACTGTGTTATCCCCCGGTTGTAACCACCAGATCAGATTATCGTTCAACTGGCTCCAGTAAATGAGACATTATGCCATGAGACCGAAATTTACCTCCGAAACAGGTGGATGTATCCGCGGATGCCGTTAAATGCAGCAACAACACCGTTCTTTAAGCGCCGTTTTGTGCGTAATGGTGAAATGTTTCCCAAGAAACCGCGACACGCTGGACACCGCCGGAGACACGGATGAGTAGCGTGAGGGGTTTCACTTAAGTCTGTATTGTGAGTTGAGTGTAGTTACCCTCTCCTGAGTCCTAGGGGTATTAAAGGCTTATTTCTCGGTGCGGCATCTGTTGCCTGTCCAACCCGTCCGCACTGTCCATGCGCAAAGTGAGGAGTGTCTCACTTATGTTGTTGACCAGAGTTGACTCCCTCCGCTGTGTGATGCCTGATTAGTGTGTGTGCCTCCAAACAACTTCCGGAGGGTTGGCTGCACAAATGGGAATATTATAATGGCCTGGCTCCAAAATAGAAAGATGAAATTAAAAAGTGAGCACGACAGAATTCCTTTGTGCATTCGATACAGCATACTACTACAGATAGACCGACTACTCATCATCTCCAGAGCGCAATAGTGATTCTTTTGCCACATCATGTCACTACTAGTCTATATCCTCGACGTTCCACTTCCGGGATTGCTCCGTTTGCCGACGGAAATTCCGCCGGATTTTACTCATTTAGGCCGGATATCCGTTGCCTTGGGCTTCCTTTGTGTTGGTATTGTAAACTCCGGTCGATTTATGAAAACTATGGTTAACCTTTTCTCAGATCTCTGTAGGGTAAATCCAGACAGCTAACTAGACTATCTGTCCAATCTGAGTATTCTGTTGCACGACTAAAACAAAGTTTGAACGTACACATGTCACTATTTTGCAGAGGCGACGTTGCTCCGTCCGGCGCTTAGCGCTACTCAAGACGATTGTGATTAGTTTAAAGAATTGCCAATAAACCAGAGCACATTTTTCTCCCATCCATGAATGCTCTATGGACTAGCCAGATGGGAGAAAAACGTGCTCTGGTTTATTGGCATTTCTTTAAACCAATCACAATCGTCATGGGCGGTGCTAAGCTCCGCACGGAGCCGCTGCAAAATAACCTCGGAAAGGAACTTGTTTTGGTGGAACATATGTACATTCAAAGTTGTTTTAGTCGTGCGAGAGAAAACTCAAATTGGACAGATAGTCTAGCTAGCTGTCTGGATTTACCCTGCAGAGATCTGAGGAGCAGTTAACCATAGTCCTCATAAATCCACGGGTTTTAAAATTTCAACACAAAGAAAGCGGAAGGAAACGGACATCGGCGAAAAGACATGCATCCAGCGGAATTTCCTGCGGCACTGGAGCAATCCTGGAAGTGGAACGTCACGGATATAGACTAGGCAAAGCAAGACTATGTCACTACTCGCCAAGGATCAGCCACACACACAGGCTACCCTCCGCACATCACTCATTTTCTTCTAGTATCCTTAAGTTATCCTCATTGTGTTTTACTGCTTTCAATGGGCCACATCCTACGCATGTAGCCAGGTGTAAATATATGTCATAAATAGCATAAGCACCCTCAAAGAATTGTTTCCAAACCGGATAAGAAAGAAAAAAAAAACTTGATGAGGGGTCACATGTAGACACTGCTCCCTTTTAAGGGTCAGAAACTGTAACCACTGCAATAGCAATGGGGAAAAGAAATTAAGAACCGTTATTCAATTGTAAAGTACAGTTTTGAGGTAACTGAGTATTTCAAATTTGTATGCCTTTTATACATTTTATAGTGAAATATTGTACTTTTTACTTCACAATATGTGTTATATTTGTATTATAGGTACTATTATGTTTGACTTAGAAAGTATGATGCATTTCTATACTAATATACATACAGTAGTATAGTTTGGCTAGCACCAACTGGTCCAGCTACACAATTAAAGGGCCAGTTCACCCAAATTTTAAAAGATGAATCATTCTGTAGCCATGCAGATAGCTTTCAGGGCTGTAGGACACCAATGACATGTCTTTTGGCACCTCCCAATATAATGGAGGTGGATGACATTTTGTTTGTGTTGCAGTGAAAATTGACATTTGAAAATTCGGCAGCAACATCTCTTTCTGGAGACAGGTTCCCTCTTTATAATCCACAGAACAGACTGCCAAGAACTATTTCTTGTGCAGAAAAGGTCATTCCAATTGAAATAGTCTTCTCATTTCCACAAATAATACAACAAATACCTGTGAGCCTAAATACCATGCTATCATACTTTTACTTTAGGACATCTTTAAATAAAATACTTTTATTTATGTATTTCACTGTGGTACTGCTAAGAATCTTCCTCCATCACCATTAGCTGAACGGTAAGTAACGCTTTTGGTTCATTTGTCACTGTGGCCTGCTACCCAGACAGCCATGCAGGGGACGCAAGCAGATGGGCAACACAGTGAGGTACCAAAATCTCCAGGGAGAGCTTTGGGAGGCAATGGACACAGATGAGGGTGTTACATAACTAAGAATGGAAAGGAAACATGCAGGGCTGGAGTCACTGGGCCAGGCTGTGACACTGACCTCTGGGTCAAACACACATCTGGACCTACACACACACACACACACACACACACACACACACACACATCCTTTTCAATATCTTTACTGCTCGAGTGGACGTCACCTGTAGAGGTCAAACCACCGTGACAGAGAAAAAAAGACTGTAAATGGAAGTTCCCAACATTTAGTCTATGACCTGGGATTGAACCAGACTTACTAAATCTGCTCCATGACACCTCAAATCTCCTCCGGTGAGAGCCAGCTGTCCTCCAGCGCCAACAAAACACTCAAACAGAGTCCCTTACTTTGACTGCCTCTAAGCACAACTGTGAAGTTGTTACATAAGGCGGTCGGATCAGTCCTGTGCTGCTGAAAACGAGCTGTCCATGGAATACACGAAGAAGCTAAAATAGTCTCAACGACCACTGAACCATTTATACACTTTGTATATTAGTGTCATGCACCCTCCAAGTATATGAGTAATGTATTTCTGTGTGTACTCTTTAAAAACTTTGTATACTGAAAAAGTGTTCTTAATTTTGTTTTTCCAATGCAAACACACAAAGAATGGGGTTAGAATAAATTGATAGTAAATGCCTTGAGCACCAATCAATGGAAGCTGCCACATACAAGAATGTATGTTCACATTATCGCAGAAAAACTGCTTTAGCACACGCCTCCTCCCTTATTATGCATGTGGTGCGTTGCAGCAGTCCTGTAGTAATGTGTGCGTGGCACAGAGCAAGGCTGCGCCAAAAGTTAAAATTTGTTAAACTTTGACCAATTGCTGTAGGCTGCTGCTTGGGCTCCAATTAAAGATGGAGGACACATTAATGACGAGTATTTCTGAATATAAAATTGCAATAACAAATCATAACCAACCATGAGACCAAACTGAGAATGTTTTCTCTGTGAAATGTCAGCCTTAGGACTCAACTAAGGTTTGTCGCAAACATGCTGTTCAAGTCTGAATATTGATTTAATTGATTTAACAATGTACATATAGTCTTTGCCAAAGTAATTCTGCCTGATTATTAGATAACGACTTATGAGAGATTATAAAACTAAACTAACATCCTGACCTGGAGCAAAGCGGCACAAGTAGTGGAAGTGCTATATATTTTTTTGCCTTGATGTGAATGCGGCCTCAGAATGAACTTGGTAATGTATTTAACTTTGGTTAATAAGACTTGAAGAATGATCTTATTCACCTGATTCAGAGGCAAACAGAGCCACTATCATACAATGCCATCTCACCCCCTACACAGCACATGTGATTATGTGCTCTCACACATACATAAACAAAAATCTGTTCCTAAGCTTCTTACAACCAGAATTGTGTATTTGTGCGTGTGTGTGTGTGTGTGTGTGTGTGTGTGTGTGTGTGTGTGTGTGTGTGTGTGTGTGTGTGCTGTCAAGCTGGGGAGAGTAGTACAGGGCAGGGCTGCCCAGAGAGAGATTGATGGCACGCACAATTCCAGCCTTCCATTCTGCCCTCCACTGTGTTCACACAGCTAGAAACCACACATCTGCCCTCAGCTAAAAAAAAAAAAAAAGACTTCATCATTACTTAATTGACGCAACCAAAACAGCATTGTGTAAACTACAGTCATTTCACACTCATTGTTTCGAGCCTAATCATCACCTTTTCTTTTTTTGTCAACCAGTGCAGTGCCTGTTCAAAACATGCCTGTTCGGAACGGGGCGTTTGCTTTTGCTTTGCATGTGGTATTGCAGCTTTCTCAAGAACCACTGATCCAAACAACTATACAAACTCAACAGTTTGATTCCTTGGGTCCTGAGCAATACACCTGCCAGGATATTGTTGCATCGCATACCCAAGTCGTGGCTAATCACGGTCAGAAACAACAGTACATACATTCTGGTTCACAGGAAAAACACCAAGAGCAGACTTTACCATTAGGCAAGGTAGGCAACTGCCTGGGGATTCCTGTATCTATTAGATAGATGCTCTTTTATTGTTGGGCAGGATGGTGTAAAGCAGGGTGGAAAAGAACACAGAGTGCTTCAGGATAGTTTTGACCACACAGGTGTTGGACACATCAACATCAACAAGGCAGATGTGCCACAGAGCCATCAAACAACGGTTTTATCTTCTCTATCCTAAATTAAGTCTATAAAACATGCTCCTTCTTTGGTCCAAAACTGTGCTTTGGAGAAGCATGATGCCAAACTGCTGTATGTTGAAACTAATATAAAAATATATATGTAGCAATTAGTTATGAGAAATTACAGCCAATGATAAATTCCAAAGCAGACAAGGCTGACAAAAATGAAAAAGGACTTAACCTGAACTCCTAATATCCACCGACAACAGCCCTCCCCGCTCCATCCCCTCTCCACTCCTCCCCCTCCCACCAGCCAGAGAGGCAGTACTCACCCAGGAGACATTTTTGTTCTTGAACAATTTTGACATGGCTTGCAGACGGAGAGGTCAACGGTCCTAATCCCGAAACACTCAGCGTCCTCACACACACACACACACACACCACACACGCACGCACGCCAACCCTCACCAGATTTACATCTGCCTGGAGCGTTGCCCTCGAATCACACCCAGCTAAACATGATCCAAAACTGACTCTAGAAGGAGGAGGAGGAGGAGTGGGAGTGAGAGGAAGAAACAAAGATAACTCCAAAAGTATCCGTCAGAGGCAGAAATAGCCTAGAACATGCAGAAAAGTTCCTTCAGTCTTTCACCTGAATCCTCCTCTTCTTTTTCCTTGTCAGTGGCTATCTGCTCTACTCAGATCCATAAACCCTGTATGAATATGCAACCAAACATTTGGCTTATGCCCCTCCTCCGTGATGCCGAATGCTGGGGTAAGCAAACCACTCTTCCTGCCCTCTTAACATCTGGGAGAGGAGAGATTGAGAAGAGATGGAGGGAGGGAAAGAAGTGGAAAGGAAGGAAGACATGGAGGTGATAGTTGTGAGAGGGACAGGAGAGCAGAGAGAGGGAGATGGATGGATGGTGAGTATATCAGGATAGAGGGGAGAGTGAGAGTGGAGGAAGGAGACGACAGACGACTGAAGAGGACCAGTCAGAGGGCGCAGCAGGCCGACACAGATTGACAGACAGGTTACTGATCCCAAATATGAGATTATAGAAGAACAAAAAAAATATGTTACATTGATTTTGTTGTTGTGAAATACAGAATGTTCATTATTTATGATTGTGTCTCTGTTTATGTCACATGCATTTTTGGTTGTAATCTCACTGCTGAGCTCCACGACAGTGATTGGTCAGAGAGTGGAATAGATGAATGGATAGAAGTAAAGATTGATGGTTTTACAGATGAATGTCTCTCTCTCTCTCTGCCAATCCCAAACTCATGCTACACTCTCAGCAACTGCAAATGACAGAAAAGGTGTTTTTCAAAGGAGAAGTAAGAGTGGTATCTATCTACTGTCTGCAAGAAGGAGAATAAGAATATTTCCCAAAATGTTTAACTATTCCTTCAAGTGTAAAATATATTCCGATTAACAAACTGCAGTAGTATAGCTTTTATCTAAATCATTACTGGAAATATATTACAACCCAAAGGCCTCTTCTAGTCAAACACAGTATATTAAATTCAAGAATTGAACAGCTTCCACATGAAACAGTCAAGATAACACCTGTTTTTTTTTACTTTATAAGCAATTAATGTAACCCATTTACTCATCTAAACTGCATTTCTAAGAATAAATAAATAGCTGAGGCCGAGCAGCCCTAAAGAGCTTTTTTTGGTCCTACACAGATACTTGTCTGTCATCTACAATCCCATCGCCTCTGGTGAAGTAGGACATAGCAGTGTGAGTGTGGAAACAAGATAATACTGACCACAGCTTGCAGCGTGTTTAACAAATCCAGAGGCTTTTGATTCAGCGTTATGATCAATGTCCACCCAAGCGCTGTATGGATCTGTGGTCCTTATAGATTCACCTCGACAGAAGTGGGCTACAGGAGGAATCACAACTACCTATACAAAATTCAAGAGACGCTGCATCCGGCACAGAGAAATGAAACAGAGGCAGAAATATGGTACCAAAACCAAAAATGTCCAAAAAAACAGGTGGTAAGATCACAGGGAAGTGTATTTCTATTTCAAGATGTTGGTAGTTTCTCCACGTGTCTCCTCTCCAGATTTAAGACTTGATACATCTGAGAACAGTTGAATATATATTTCAGTAATCTGATAAAAAAAAAAAAACTCACTGTCACTACTGAAAATCAAGTCAAATACCTCCATCGGTGACGTTATCTGTTCGTTTGAATTTTGAAGCCTCTCCCAACAGTCACATTTGTTGATTATCAACAATCCTACTCAAATTGATGTTCAGGTGAATTCAGGCCGTGAGGCACAGCTGGGACTTTGTCTGTACGATGTACAGTAAAGCAATGATTTTCTTACAATGGCTTGTTTCTTAATTCTTCATATTATGAGGGTCGCTGTAAGTATCACAAACCACGTGATGAGTTGAAATCCTCCTAAAGTAAAGTGATATGTTGACTTAGTGAAATACTATCACAGAGGCATCGTAAGGCAGGATTTATAAACGTTATCCTAAAAACGACCTAAGAAAATACTCCCATAAAATGATCACTTGGTTCCTTACAAGCCTCTAAAATACAGCATGCCTTTACACGCTGACAGAAACATTTCATTTGTTGCATGTCATCCGTCCTCTTCCCCTCTCTCCACATGTCCTGTCTGCCTCTCGACTATAAGTTTAAGGCAAAACGCTCTTGCTGCAACAGTGCTTCATGCAGTACTTTTTAAGGTGCATTTTTTGTCAATGTCTTTTGGCAAAAGGTCTTGCAAGTATAACTGCCTTACCTGGCTTCCCTTCATTAAAATAACACATACAGTACACTACACAGAAACAATGACAAGCTTAACGACCAACTGTTATATTAAAGTGTAGAGTGCTCAGAAGTTCAAACAAATCATGAAGGTGCTCTTTGGAAGGGGAACACAAAAGTTCAAAAGAGAAAAAAAGGTCCAAGGCACTGTTCTTGCAAAAAACATTTAAAAGCCTTTATTTAAATGGCTATTTCATGTTGAAATCTAGTCCATTATAAATAGAACTGGGTAGCACCCTGAAGTGCCTTTTTTCTAAGGTTTTAGCAGATTTATATAATGGGAATAACTGAGCCCCGCCCATCACCCATTGGCTGAGCCGCCCCAACACCGACATTATGAGAACAGCAGCAACTAAAGCTGAGAACAGTAAGATGTCCTAAGCTCCTTCTTAGAGCCAGGCAAGCACTTCAGGTAATCCAGCCTTGTTCTCTGCCTGGAGAAAATATGAATTTGAAATGGCACGTGGTTTATGCTGGAAAAGTTGAGATCAGTTGTTGTTGTTATTGTTGCTTTGAGCAACGGACATTACTTAATATATAAAATCTGTTGCTTGGGATGTGTATCATGTCAGAAATGTATCCGAAACCAGTGTTTCCCAACCTCCCAACCTTTTTGGAGTGATGTTCCCTACTCAGACTGTTTCATTTGAATAGTTTTAAGAAGCATGATGAAAGAAAACTATCCAGTCTTTCCTAATTAAAAAAAGCAAAGATTAGAGAAAAGAAAAATATATATATATATATAAACATAAATTGTGTAGTAGAACATATTTATTTAACTATTTTCCAATCTAGAAAGTAAATTTTGACCCCAGGTAAGGAGCCACTGTCCTAGGCCACATTGTGACTTACATTGATCCATCTTTTTTAACATCATTGAAGACTGTCTAGGTCAGCAAATAGAGTGAAGATAACGGATGAGTAATGGACCACAGACAGAAAGGCATTTACCATTAATCAAAATCTTTATAAGCCGGAGTGCATCTAAACACATTTTGTAGATTCTTTTTTACTTCCTTGTATTTACATGCATTTTATCGGCTCAGGGTTTTTAGTTGTGCTAAACTATAAGCACATAAAATCAATGACGCCACACTGACTGTTGTCACCAGATCCCACTTCTTGATGTGTCACTGCTTTTATCTGTGTGTGGCTTTTTGATTCCGTAAGTTCTTTTTCTCCTGGCTTTTTGCTGAGGTGGGCACACATTGCATGCAGCAGAACAGTATGTGGTAATCCGCGAGGCTTTGCGCTGACAGCCTATTGAGTGTTGATGGCTGACAGTAAGCCTATTTCATGTAGGAATGTGGCTGCGTTAGAGTCCTCTGCAGTCAGCGCCATCACACAATGCACAGCTCTGAGACTCTATAGTATTAGCTGCAACAGGACCTAACAGAGGTTGTGTAGACACATGCAAGAAAAGCAACAATGACTATGATGAAGAAGCATGTGATGAAGCAGCAGACAGATGGGCAGAGAGGAGAGGGAGGAGAGGAAGAGGGAGATGTGGAAAGTGAAGAAGAAATAAAGAGAAACAGGTGGAGGAGAGGAGTGACTGTCCTTCCTGCTCCTCCCTGTCATTGAGAGGAGAGTAAAACCTGGCCTGTAATGAAATAACTGCGCCTGTCTGTCCTCCTTTAGACAGCTAAGCCAGGACAGATGATGCGAGTAGAACAGCTCTTGTCTTTCATGTATTAGAATGTATTCATGTATTTATCTCATGTATTCATCATGTATTTTAAATAACCTTATCTTTAGTTTCACTTGCTTGAAATCAAACTGTTGCCTCATGGTGGAAAACAAACCAGAGATGAAACCATCCCACACAGATTATTGGCTTCTATGATATGTTTTCACAAAGTCCTTTACTGGGATCAATACAGAGAGCTGTTTGACAATGACACCGTCTGTCCTGATAAACTGCAGCCTAGCTGAAAACTTATAAGCATATACTGTCACTGAGAAGTGAGAAAATAACAGGTTGTAAGATTCACACTCATAGCTGCCACTGCACTGCTTGTGTAAGTGTGCTTACAGACAACAGATGCAAAAGATGACAATAACTGTGAATGAATTATCAGCATTGTAAAAGTATATATATATATATATATATATAAGCAATACTCCTGCCATTGCTCATGTATTACACAAATGTATCATCCACCCCCACCCCACAAGACTCCACTGTTGCTATGGGATCAAAAACATGTTGATGGATGCCGCATGTGATGCTGAGATGGGTTACTTACATGGGTGGACTGTACTCTCCGCCAGTGTCCCAGCCCACAGCAATACATCAAGACATCCAGTTGCGGGAAAGAGGAGGGGAGAGGCTGATGGAGCCTCCGGGGCGGGTCGTCTCAGGCCAGGCTCATACACAGGATCCTCATTGTACAGGTGAGCCACCTGATCGCCACCTCTTCAGGGAGATCCCGGAGGAAAAATCTCTTATGTCCACAGGTTCTCTCAGGGGAGGATCACTTCTGGCTGGTCCCTCTCATAAGTTATGTCCCCAGATGAGTTCAGGTGATCCGGACGCCAAACATCTCACAGCATCTTCAAAGTCCTGCGCTCTTTCCCGTGGACCAGTCTGATGTGCAGAGAAGTATGTGTGCGTGAGGTTCGTATGTCTTCTTGTGTTAACGTGTGTACTCACCTCATGTCAGAAGGACAGGTGGTCCATTTGCCACCCTGTGTTTATCTCCCCTCCCTCTACCACACCTCACCTCTCTCTCTATCCCGACTCACCCTGTCGAAAAACCTCCCCTCCAGCCTCCCCCCGGCTTAAGCCCCCCGAATAGTCTTGTTCCAAAAACTAAATGTCATTTTCTTTTCTGTGGTGCCTCTCAGTGCTCTCTAGTCTGTCAGATTTATCCAATCAGAGCTCGCATCACTCCACATCCGTCTTGCTTGTATCCCTGTCTATCCCTCCCTTTAAGCCCACCCTGGGAATCCAGATTTTCAGTTTCTGTGCGACTCCTCTTTTCTTCCTCCTCAAAAATCCCAGCTCTATAGCTCCTCCTCCAGTGTCTCTCACTCCGCCACGCTGCTTCCCTCTATCAGGGGTGCTCTCTCATAAGGAGCGTTCTTGCTTACCTGAGTCACTCTTTGCACTCCTGTTGTGACCGTGTATGCACGTGTGTGTGTGTGTGTGTGTGTAGGCTGCAGCTGAAGCTCACCGCTCTTCCCTCTCTCTCTGTTGCCATGCTAGAGCAGGTAACATTCGGCTAGCGCAGGAGACACACAGCCTGAATTCAAATGCGCCTCCAGCCTCTCAGATTTACAAAGCCTCCACCCCTCCTTAACAGCAACTCCCCCATCTCCCCTCCTCCCCCATCTCATTCTCCTCATCTCTGTCCACATTGTCTGCTCCCTCTCCCTCCACTGTTGCTTCTTTTTGTGTCATTTCTCCCCTCTGCTGCCATACTGTTGCTTGTTTTTCATGTTACGTTGAGAGTGGAATGAGGAGGCACTAGGGGTAATTCTGCTTCTGCTCAACACTGCATTTCTGTCTACAATTAAGTCAAAAATCCTCATGACATAAATGAAGAAAATCTGTGAGATTATTTCCAATCAACTTGTTTTCTAAAAGCACAGATGGGCTTCTGTCATCTTGTTTTAGACTACATTGAATCTTTTTAGGCAAGAAGACTAGAGACAAGAGTCAACAGCCACTCTAGCGGCTCTTTGAGGCTGCACCTGTGCACAGTGATGCATTGACCAGAGTGCTAACATCAGCATGCTAAAATGCTCACAATGACAATGTTTGCATGTAAATGTTTAGCAAGTAATGTTGACACCGTCTTAGTTAATTAGCAATAAAAACAAATTACAGCTGAGCCTCATGGGAATGTCCTTAGTTTTGAAAGTATTTGGTCATAAAGTGAAGTATTGGACAGTTAAAATGTTGACCTTATGATGGCGCTAGATGAAAAGTTAAATTATTAACAAGGTTGCTACAATTCATCCTGAGAGGACAATCTGTCTATTCATTTTTGAGACATTTCACATGCCAGTGGCTCTGGAGGAAAAGTCAGACGAAAATAAAATAACTGCGATTCATCCTCTGGGGACCCCGAATGTCTGTTTGTCTGCGCCAATCTATAGATATATTTCACAGATAGGTGAAAAACTTGGACCTGCTGGTGGGGCTAAATTAAAAGTCAGGAGATCCCGAACATCTTTATGATACATCCTCTGGGCACCATGGATATCTGTACAAAATGTTATGTCAGTCCATCCGATAGTTGTTGAGATGTTTAATCAAAAACCAAATCAGCCTCTGTGTGGCAGTGGAGGAAATGTCTGGCATCGTAAATAAGGTTTAATCCTATTTTAAACATGAATGTCTGCACAACATTTCATGCCTATCCATCCAATAGTTATTGAGATATTTTAGTCTGGACCAAAGACTAAAATAAATCAACCCACCGACAGCACAACATTGCTTCCCCAGGAGTCACACAAAGAGTGTGGCTAGAGATAAACTTTGCAGAAGATTACAATTGAAATATTTAAAGTTTTTAAATATTCCGAAAAGAGTTATGTTGGTGGTTAGTCAAACATTGGTATGTTGAGCTTGAAAAGTTTTGGACTCATGATCTCAGAATTTCTAAAATCCTGGTTATGGCCCTGGCATCTATCTGTATGTTCAAAGAAAAGGGCAGGTTGCTGTATTTCTGTACTATCAATTTTAGAAAGCACTTCAAATAAGTTGATTAATGTGATTAAATTAGTGATTAGCGTCTAAGTAATCCTACTGAACTGGCAGATTTGTTTAACCTGTTTTAATAAAATTAGACTCTAAGGACTCAATTTCAAATTTCTGCATCCTGAATATGAAGTTAAAACTGGATGAATCAATGCTAAGCTTCTCTAAGCATGCATGAAAAGTTCATTTTATGACAAAAAAAAGAAGGAAATGAAAGCCTTTGCCTCAGAGAACTCTTTAGAGTTGAATGTGGATCTTACAGACTTAGATAAGGAGGAATAGATGCAGGCTGTTGCTTTTTCCTTTGATCATTCAGACTTTTCAGAGCATTCATTGTGTGTCACGGAAATAAAAAAAGTGCTCACACTGCCAACATGACTGTAAAATGGCCACAGTAACTCAAGCTGCACTAATGCTTTCTTGCAGATTATAGTATGAATCATTAAGGAGGAGGATGATCATGGCTGTGGGGAAATTAAGGGAAGTTAATTTTAGTTTTCATACCAGTAAATGAAAGCAGGCCAGCTCTGGTCCCTCTTTATGAATTACAGCTGCTTGTCTAGCGTCCTGTCACTGGCCGTGTACATCGTTAATAATGCATTTAACAAATCTTCCCATTCAGTGTGGCAACGGCGCTTCACCCAATTTATCAACACAGATGCACAAGGATGGTTGCTGCTATCTTTCAAATTCCTTCATGTTTTCCCTTTTTTGGAGGGAGAGACATGAGCCACCAACTCGGCAATACCCTTAAACAGTTTGTCCTGCAGCCCTGGCTCATCCATCAGACGGACAAAGACCAAGTGCTCCATGGGGTATAATTCTGTCAGACATGTCCTGGTGGAGGACTACCGATTATACACCAGCATCTCTCTGTGTTGTCACTGTGGCATCCTTTATTGATACAGCCACATACAACGCCCAAGGTTACAATTCAGTGAGTTATATTGCCATGAAAACACACACACACACACACACACACACACACACACACACACACACACACACACACAGCCTGCAGGCAAAAGATGAGGATTAGATGCTACTTTGCAACAGCCAAGGACAAAGCAAGTGAGTTAGAAGAGGCAAGACAAGATAAAAAAAAGATAAGAAAATACTGTATATCCATCTGCTGGTTCTGCGATAGAGTCGAATATATGCTGAAGACGAAAATTGCAACTGAACTGTTTTTGTGTGTGTCTCAGATCAAACAAATTTGTCATGGCAAAATCTTGTAGTCTGCACAAGCCCTTAATACGTTACCTAGTTTCTTCACTCAGTGGCAGCTGTTAAAAAAAAAAACGTAAATGTATTCAGTCAGTTGCTAACTTTTCATATTCTAATAAGCACCTTGGTAAAGATACAGTATTATTGATGTTGATTTTTCTTATTTAACTCACTGTTCCATAAGGTATGCCACCTTAAATGAATGAAGTGAAATAAAATGGCAATTCAGTCAGAACGAAGGCTAGGGTGAGTTTTTTTATACATTGTTTAAAATAAAGAGATGTTTTAATTTGTTGTGTTAAAGGAAGCATAAGCCGTTTTTTGATATGTAATAATACCTAATAAATAATTAATTTACATAGCACTTAGAACCGCCACTGCTGCAAAGTCAGGTGATAATTCTCTGTGGGCACATTATAAATAGTAAATTAAAATATTGTCAAAATGTTTACACCTGAGTTAACACAGAGGTTATTTATTTAACATAGTTAATGTTTGAAATGGTTTAGAAGCTTTTGTTTACAACAAATGTGTTTTTTTTTCATTACTTTTTGTAGTATGTTAACAAATATGGTACAGATAAAAAAAAAAAAATGTAGCAAGTAAACATAAAATTAAGTATCAATAAATACATTTGGATTCAAACGTGTCACAGAAACATGACAACTGGCTTACTGTACACTCCACCTACACACCTTTTTTGTTTGAAATCCAGAATCTTTTTTTTTTACACTTTGATTTGGATGAATGGCCTCATATACATCTCAAAGCGTGTTCTTCTTGATCATCAGTACCTTCTCCATGTCAGCTCCACGTTTCTCTGGTGCTGCTCCCTACACAAAAATACACCAACTGTTCAACAGTCCACAATCAAAGTGGATCATTCATAAACAACATAATGCGCCACCCCTCCTCAAAACATGCTCTGCCTTCTGAAAATCCTCAGCCTAGTCAGAAATGTAAAGTAGATAAAAGTCAGGCTCACCAGCACATTTTTCAATGTGTACAACACAGGAGTTATATAACCAAACACAACAATCAGAGCGACCCGAATGATGAAGAAAGGAAGGTCCTGCAGAGCAACTCCAGCAGAAGACAGTAACGGATTGTGAGGAGTGATGACCATGCGGAGAGTAGACATGAAGGCGAAGATGTAGACAGGAAACACCCAGGCCGAGTAGAAGACTGATGGCTCTCCTGCCACTCTTACCATCTCCACAGTGTCGAGCCAGAACAGAAAACTATCCACAAACACCTCTGACCTTCCGTCCCTCCTCAACAGGAAGCCCAGAGAACCCGAGTAGGATCGTTGGCGTGGCGATGAGGAGTACAGGTAGGCAGTGCTGGGTGCTCGTGAGCTGAGTGTCGAGCGGCTGGGTGAGCCAGCGAGGTCCTGCCATCTGCCTGAGGTGCTGCCATTCCTGGCCTCTGGGTGGCCCTGGGTCGAACCATTCTGGCCTTCATCAGGATGCAGCTGGCCTGTTACGGTGGTCACCTGTTCCAGGTAGGTGAGGATGGGGCCTGGCATGTCAAAGTCAGAATCCAGGCTGCCTGCTGCAAATGAGAACACATCAGCTGTTATACTACATACTGTATATGACAGGGATTATGGTTAGCCTACACTCCAGCCAATGTCTAGTCTAGAAATCTAGACTGACCCCAGCGTCAGTCTAGCAACTCTCCGCTGGCTTGCGAGCTGGAAAAACCAAACTCTGGTCGGGCCAATCACATCGTGTATAGTGTTGGTGGGCGGGCTTAACATAATGATGGCAGAGTTGTGACGGTTCCGCGTGAATTCCCTGCTACTTGAAAACAAAGATGATGGCTGCTGCTGCTGGCGAACAGCGGCCTTTCGAATCGGCTTTGGCCACGACTCTGGGAGACTTGTAGGAACAAAGAATGGCACTGAAGTCATTCTTAAAAAAGGAAGATGTGTTCGGGAATTTTGCCAACCGGATACGGCAAAAGTTTAATCTATCAACTAGCGTTGCTCTGGTTGGTTGTAGAGCTATCCTATTGCGTGCAGAGGGAATTTGAAAGATAACCGTTTATCCCGCCCCTCCGATTGAGACCTGCCAATGGTGAGTTCCCAGACCCAACATCTTGATGTGGGTCTGGCTTGTCAGGCTAGCCAATGTCAAGATCATTGCTATATTTTATACAGAGAGGTGTTTCTGTTATTTAGTCTACCCTCCTTCATATAAATGGGTTAGATAAAATAATAGAAACACCTATAACACAATGCAGTTTAACAGCACCACAAATTTAAATGTTCAAAATGGTCATTAAGTTGAATCAACACCTCTCTGAAACAGTTTTAACAGAAAGTGAACATTAGACTGTTGTATTAGACTGCATTCGTTTTAGCTAGGCGTACCTAATGAACTGACAACGTAATGTACAGCTGTGTACAGCTACTTTAGTCGTGCTCTTTAACATATAGAGCCAGAGAACATGCAAATACTCAACCTTATTATGCCTTTCTTCTAAAGTTTTGATATTGTCTTGGTCATTTGTTTAGCTCTCTCTTTTTAACTTTTCGGCTGGCGCACTGTGGCCACCTGCTATCACGTACTCATAAAAAAGTAAAAGACGCAGGTCGTTGATAAACAAAGACATAAACATATAGATGTCTCACTAAAGAGGCTTCAGCGTATTGAAAATATGTGTTTTAGGCACTTTTGGGGGGGTACTTTTCAGGTTGTTTTGAAATGGTGCTGTAGGATTGTATTGGAGAGGCACATATAGGTATACTGTACATCTGGACTATCAGGGCTGGATTAGCCTGCTAGGGCGCCCCAGGGAAAAAGTGAGCTGTGGGTCTTTATTGAGTCCACCCTACACCAAACGTCCCCCAAAATCAAATTGCCCAGGGTCCCAGAAACCAACCTGTAAGTCTACAATACCATGTAAACATAATATTAACTAAAACATTAAAGGTGCCATGTTATTAATTGTGCTTCAGTGTTTGCCAAATACATTTGTAATTAACCAAAGTAATTGCCACACAGAAATCTTAGGGCTCACAGTTGCCCATTGCATTAGTAATGCAGACTTACTGACTAGTGATTGATAAGAAACTGACCAAATGTTGGTATGGTGGTCAACTAATACCGCTGGTGCCTACAGTATGATAGAGAAATGAGTCCAGCTGAATCATTACAGGTATCCATTTAATCTCACAGAACAAAAAATGCAGAACATATACACTTCAACGTCATTTAAATTGTAAGAATACCAACGACTACAAAACTTACGTTGTCCGACGAGCCTAAAGGGGCGAATCCTCTCTATGACATCCACACAGATGAGGGAAAAAAGTACCAAGGAAACGGGCAACTCAATGAAATGGTCGATTCGGTGTCCTCTGTCCACCTGCACCTACAGCACAGTACAACCGGTAACAACAAACATAAATGTGAATTCAATAGTAAAAAGAACCGATCTGCCACTGAGAAATCAGAGGAATGAAGCAGGAAGAAACTGAATCGAAACCCTTTCATCAAGGCATTTGGCTGGACTGAGAAAGAGGAGCCAAGTTTTATGAAGCCATCTGATTTTATCACCCCATCATTATGGACATTAAGATGCTGCTGAATGCCCTTAAACAAGATGAAGACATATTGGATGTATGAATATGTCTGACAAGTTTTTGTGTGGTCAGATGCTCTTATTTATGTCCTTGCTTATCTTGGAAGACATTTTTCATTTAATTTCTTTTTTGTTTTAGAGTGGTGGATGGTATTAAAGTTTGAGTTAATGACCAACTTGTTATGTTCACTGTGGGTTACTGAATACCAACAGAGAGTACAGGCATGTGACGGTGGACACGTTACTTTTTCTTACAATTATAATGGTGCCAAAGTCCCTCTCAGTACACGGTGAGAAAATATTTGGAAGCAAAATCTCAAGACTGAAGACTGAGACTGAGACTGAAGCATTGGTAACCAGCCATCTTCTTTCTCTGTGGTGCAATGTGCCGTGTCAACCATCACTCAGCGAATAATAATAGTGCTCTAAACACATTCTCTTACACGAGGGGGTCATAAAACGAGCTTGTGCCACAAATGTTTACAACAAATATGCCTGTTCAAGGACCCCGTCAGAGCATGAAAGAACTAAACATCAACAAATGCTTCTCTGTGACAAGAACAATCGGTCTTGATGACTTTACCTTGGAGCTGGCTATTAAAATAGCAAAGCATGGTAATGTACACAGGATGAGATACGCTAGTGCTGTTGGTCTCCTGAAAAACAAAATAGGATGTATTTAGTTCACATTTGAATAACAATCATTTCAGTATAATGAATAATTGTTCCTTTTTTTTTTTTTTTAATAGAAGTGCTGATCCTATTCTTAATGTATATACTATACTGCATTTAATCTATCTTGTCAGGACTACATTCATTTTATGCTACTTAATAACTACAAATACTGCTCTTTTTACCCATGACATTTATCAGACACCTATAGTTAGTAGTTACTTTGTAGATTGTCTGCTATCTCCTGATGTCAGGCTTTATCCCAACAACCAGTCAAAAGTGTGGACACACTTTCCCATTCACTTGAATGAGAAAGTATGTCCAAACATTTGACAGGTACTGTACATCCGTTGAGCCAGTCTACTTTGTAGATTAAGTAGTTAGAATTATAGGGGACATTGAGTCAGCAAACTCACTCAGTGATGTCAGTTACGAAGCAGTATCTATCTAAAGTTGGCTAACATTAGCCACCGTAAGCTACTGGTCATGCACGTTATACCTGGGTAGCAGTACTAAAACCCTTCAGAAGAGTGCACACAAAACATAAGAAATATGATGCTTTGTTAAAGATTAAACAACAAAACAGTAGTTAAGCTCCACATCAACCAGCTACAATGCCAACTCCAATTTGCATCATGGGCACTTATATTTTTCTGATAAATTCAGGACTTATTAGTAACAAGGTATTTATACATTGTAATATTGCTACTTTGTTTGTCATTTCACTACTGCATTGTTATTCAAGTGTTTTTCTCTTCGTCGAGTCAACTTTAGGCCAAAATCCCAAATCTGCCTCAAAGGGTTTGGGTTCTATCCAAACAGCTGTACTCACCACTGTGTGATCTCTGAGATAAACCTCTGCCGCTTCAGAATGAGATATTTCAGAGGAACCCACACCAGCAGGGTCACAGAGGTCACATAGGCAATAGAGGCTGCCACCACTAGCCAGTAGGCTGTTAGATCCCCTCCTCTCACATCATGTATGAGGCTGGCAAACCTCTCCATAATCACAAAGATGGGTACGATAAGGGCTGCAAGCTGCAGAACCTCATACAGGACGAGCTTGACCGTCTTCCCCGAGGGCATGGTCCCTGAAAACCAGTTGCTGGTCTGAACTTGGAACGAAAGACTTTGACAATCATCTCCCACAAAATGAGCCAGTCGAGCTGTTGGACTCTGCACACTGACATTGCTTACACTGCACTGAGGCTGTATTCTTTTATTGCTGAGGTATGAGGTGGTCATGCTCGCCTTTTTATGGGCTCACAAAAAAGAGCACTCCCATCCCATAATTTCAAGGACAAAATTACACTCAGCCGACTGCTGAAATGTTCACAAGTACTTGATTACATTGAGACCCATGTCTGTTTTAACAGATGTCAATCTCTCTCTGGGCAGCCCTGCCCTGTACTACTGTCCCCAGCTTGACAGCGCGCGCACGCACACACACACACACACACACACACACACACACACACACACACACACACACAATGAGAGAGCACCCCTGATAGAGTAAAGCAGCATGACGGAGTGAGAGACACTGGAAAAAAGCGAGGGATAGACAGGGATACAAGCAAGATGGCTGTGGAGTGATGCAAGCCCTGATTGGATAAATCTGAAAGACTAGATAACAACTTCAATAGAAAATCGAGTGTCCATGTAGTTTAAGGGTCTTTAAAATCTCCTGACTTTACCTATCATCAGTTGAACTCTTTGCAGTTAAATATAACTAAATAAAACACGTTTTGTATTTCATGCATCTGCAAGTGCTCTAAAAACAAGACAAGGTCATTCATATTATTCTGTACATTTGGCCTGGTTTTATTGTGAATACCAATTAATAAGTATGGTTAAAAGAATACATACAAACATCAGGATACAAGTTCAGATATAACCTTTACAATAATGATGTTTAAAACTTAAAAACAGGCAGCGTCTCACTCCTGTGCAATAAAGTTACATCGGGGCTGCAGTCCAACACTATGTTGCAACAAGATTTTACATTTGGATGATGTGTGATGATTAACTGGCTCCTGGTCCTGTGGTCCCAGAATAGCTGCTACTTTTTATATATTTGATATTTACAGCCCTCTTTGATCCAACAGATTAACACTATTTCACTCTTGCACTTAGTTAAAGGCAGCAAATATTTCTAATCTTTAAAATCAAGTATGTTAATGCTAAAATCAAGTTCTGGAGAATTAAATGGCTTCACATTTGCAAAGTCCCAGGTACCAAGGCTCACGTTGTGGGTTGTTTTATATTCTTACGGTGGCACATGGGTGGCAACGAGGAGCACAATTATAGTATTTCAAGAGAAATTGAAATGACACAAATATCATATCAACACCAATTTGTCCCGCAACTGGAAAATCTACTTCATCATATTTAAAACTGCTTCATAATTCCTTCATGTAGCATCGTTCAATATCAGACAACGGATAAATCATTTTCCTGTTTCATCAGTGTTTTGCAATCCAGTCAGTATTCTTAAACATCAACTTTTTCCCAAAGACTTTGAACACATAGAAGCCATGGAAGAGTAGGTAAAGTATAATACGAGAAGTAGACTTTCTACAATATTTCAACTTAAAGGGTCACGGTAACTGATAGCTTTAGCGAAACCTTGAGAAAGAGGTGTTTTGCAAATCCTGACTGTGCATTCCAGAATCATAAAACTGTATTTCAGTTCTGCTTCAGGTAGAATTTGTTTTAGTGTTAGACAGCTCTGAGAAAGGACAGGTTTGAAATGCATGGGGAGGTTAGATCAGTTTTTCACATTACCATCCATTTGACCCTACAGTACAATAAGCATTATCAAATACTGAGAAAACATTCTCATGTGAGTGACTTAAATATACAACTAAGTTAGGCAGAATATCACATATTACACTTTTCTCTGAATACATACATCCTGCACTGCTTCTTCATATAAAATAGCATAACAATAATCAAAACATAAATTAAAATGCACTACAAAAAAAACCCATAGTATTCACGTTTTAACACTGACTAAAGAGATGCTTTAAAGACACGGGCAGTTCAGTTTGCCCTTTAGTAGCCAAATCTGTAGTGTGTTAGTACAGCCCCTGAATAGAGACAAAGCAAACCCTACATCTACCAACAAGGATCAAGAGCTGCTCATTTTGAAAAGGAAAACTCTGCAGTATGATGTTAAAAGTCAATCTTAAGAAAAGAATAAAAAGAAAAATCTTGTTATCTGGCGTTTTTTTTTCCCATTTTTCTCTCTTTGGCTTTTACACCTTTAGTTCAGCAGGGACATCATGACTGCAGAGTTCACCTTTAAGGCTGAGAGAAACACTTGGAGCTGTGCTAACATCCAGCCCACCCATGAGGTCATCATGTGGCTTCACTACTAGTTCATTACAGTATATACAAGAGTCATGTGCATGCTTCAATTCCTCTGGTTTCTTTTTCCCTCCAAAAAACAAAGTGGCTTCAGTTTTCAGTACTTCTAAAAGTTGATCACATATACAGAATGTAGTAACTCAACGTTTTTAGCATCGCTAAAAGTCCTTTTTCTGATCAAAAAAAAAAAAGAAAGAAAGAAAGTCAGGTGAAATGTAAGTTGACGCCCCTTTTTTGAGACATGATTAGCACTGCAGTTGCTTTAAGTGGGTGAGAAGGCTGTGGTATATTAGTGTGTGAGTGAGGGTAAATTATCATACACGACTGAGGATGTGTGAACCAACTGGTGTGTCTCTGCTGCTGTACACCTGTCTGTAGTGTGTTTGTATCCTGTGTGTAGCTTCAGTGGGCATGTTTAGGGGTGATGTGAAGGAATGCATGTGTGTATATCACACTTGATCAAATAGTAATTGCATATATATTTTGTAGTTAGGTTAGATAAGTGGCTACAGCTACACTTGTTTTCTCAAAGCAATTTTGTTAATGCTTTATTTTAGAAGTCCGTATTTTCGTAATTCTCGTACATAAAAAATGGACAATGCATATATTGCTTATATATCTAGATTTGGAAGTGATCAGGCTTAAATGACCAAAACTTAAATAAGTGCAACTGAAGATAAAAGTGCAAATAAAAGCTCCTCCGTGTCTTCACATCTGAGTCATGTAAAGGCATGGAGAAAAAGAGTGAAAATGCAGAAACATCATCAATTAAAAGAACACAGTGTGTCCATTTTCATACTATGCATGTCTTGGTGGGAGCTCTTCAAATCAAACCCTCGTGATCACTTCTAAACCTGGAGTGAGAAGTGTAACTGTATATTTATCTGCCACATAAAACAACTCAAAGTGTGCCAACTGTCAAGTTGTTTAGTCTACTCTATTTGAATTGTTTCATCCAGCTGGTGTTCTATGATAAAACTAATCATAAAACATAATAAAATAAATGATCTAAGACCACTATTTGATCAGGTCTGGTTCATGTGTATGTGTGGCGATAACGGTGAGCTCAGGGGGGCCTATAGCAAGGCTTTCTCTGAGTAGGGGGCCTGTGAGGGGTCTGAGGAAGGTGCTATGCTCGGCCCAGAGGAGGTGCTGTAGTTTGGCATCTGCGTCATGCCTGGGGCCTGGCCAGGGGCTGGGAGCTGGTAGGACTGTAAGTCTGCTGGGGCCATGCTGCCTGGAGCTGCAGTGTAGACTGGTGGCTGGCCCATGTACATATGAACATCACTATGGAAAAGAATGAAGCAACATCAATTACGACACTACAGCATGTGGTGGAGGGTAGAATTCATAATATAGTAAGCTCTCTAATAAAAGCCAGTATTCAAATACTGTCCAAGTCTCAAATAATAGCCGTGACCAGCACGAATAATTACAGTTAGTACAGGTAGTCACTAAAGGACAGACATGAAATTAACCTGTCATTTAAATTTCACTTGCATGGTAATTTCAGCCTAATTTAGATTTCCACAGCACTAATTCCATCTATACAAAAACAGAGTAATGTCACACTCACCAATCTGCTGCTCTGAATTTCTTTTTAATACAAATACTTAAATTGCAAGGTTACATTTCTTTTTTTCTTTTGAGCGCTGTTAAGTTATTGGCAATAAAACTCAACACTTCCTGCAAATGTTAAACTTTTAAAAGCCAAACAGGAATGGGAGGGATTATGCCGTTGGAGCTGCATGAAGCCTTTTAATGTTCAACATCTGAAGGACGTGTCATTGATGGTACTGTAGCAGCACTCATTAGTAAATGAACAGAATAAACAGTATTTCTATTCTGAGGTATAGGGTAGAGCAGTGTGTGTTGAGTATGACATGATTCTGTTGGTGTAGTCCTTGTTAATTAGTACATGGAGGAGAGTGACAAGATTGTAGATTGTAATGTGCTTTAACGAATCAGAAAAAGAAGCTACCGGTAGGCCTCTAACAATTATTACATAATTGTCAATTCTTTTAAATAATCGTAGTTTCTTTGTTGAACCGCAATTAATTGCTAGCATTAGCTGAGGTCTTAATTGCTAGCATTAGCTAAGGTCTTAAGGCATATGACAGGTAATTGTTGATTTTGTTTAGATATGCCAAATGGTAATTATATAAGTGATTATTGGTCGGACTATATTTTTAATATTATTTCAATTGTTAGTTGTTGGTACTTGACCCTAAACACATTCATAGCAACAAAAATGATGAGAGGGGGGGGGGGGGGGTCACATGACAGTGATATAACCAACAGATGTATCCTGGAATTCATTCACAACTTGAATTTGTTTAAAAAAGTAATACATAAATAAATATTTTTAAATTTGACTGAAAGAGACAATTATAGTGTATCTGAAACTCACCTGGGAGCTGGCTGACCAGGTATGGGGGTTCCAGCTGGAAGCTGCTCCATGGGAACAGTGTAACCCTGCACCGTAGTACCGCTCATGGCATACGAACCTGATGCAGGCTGACCAGCGTAGACCTGTGGTCACAAACATGCACAGTGAGCAGTAAGTTCAACAGTAGTTCAAAGATCAATAGCAATTTACATGGTAACCTAGCCGTGAGGTTACCAAGGTAAATCTAAATAATCAAAGCACATTGGCCCTATCTTGCACCCGGCGCAGCGCAAAGCCCAATGCAAGTGTCTTAGCTATTTTAAGACCGTCCAGCGCCCACGTCGTTTAAAGGAACACGCCGACTTATTGGGACTTTAGCTTATTCACCGTAACCCCCAGAGTTAGATAAGTCCATACATACCCTTCTCATCTCCGTGCATGTCGTAACTCTGTCTGACGCACCCACTGCTAGCCTAGCTTAGCACAGATCCTGGAGGTAACCGGCTCCAGCTAGCCTACTGCTCCCAATAAGTGACAAAATAACGCCAACATTTTCCTATTTACATGTTGCGATTTGTATAGTCACAGCGTGTACAAATAACAAGGTCATATGAGACAGCCGTCTTCTAACTGTATACATACTGGGAACTATATTCTCAGAAGGCGAAGCACTGCTACTTGGGCGGAGTGATTTGCTCACAGCACCTGAGAAGCCCTGTGGTGAGGAGCAGAGAGTAACAACGGTGCTTTTCAGGTGTTGCGCTAATCACTCCGCCCAAGTAGCAGTGCTTCGCCTTCTGAGAATAGTTCCCAAATGTGGATTTGGACACGCCCTAAACACACCTGCGCCATGCGCTTCACGCCATGCGCTTAGATCGTTAAAATAGGGCCCAGAGTGTGTTATTCTTTTTATTGTATAGCAGGGTGCTACAGTTCTCAAATTAAGGAAAATCTATTAGTCTCTGTACAACAACGAGCTTCAAATTCCTCCTGATGTTACGAAGGTAAATTTAGACGGTTACATTTAAACTGTTCCTGTTTAAAAAGGACAGTAGACCCAAAACATAATTACATCACTCAAAACCTTCAAACCTCTGGTATACCCATTTGTATGGTAGACAGTTTTGACTTTTATGCTTTCTAAAAAGCATTTTTTTTTAAAAGGACTGACCCTGATGTGTTAGTGACTATACCTGTTGTGCTGCGTTGGCAGGTTGCTGCATGTAGTACTGTTGGCTCTGTAGCTTGGCATACATGGCGTAAACTGGATCTTCATTCATTATCTTGGCATACAAAGACAGAGCTTCCATCACCTTCACATTCAGATCTGACAGCTCGGAGTGCTTCCTGACACACACACACACACACACACACACACACACACACACACACACACACACACACACACACACACACACACACACACACACACACACACACACACACACACACACACACACACATTAGATTTTCTAAAATAAATATTTATGTGGGTCAGTGTTACGTGTTTTCTGTCTGCCATCTGAATTGTTAGATTCTTCACTTTCTGTGGGCAAAGCATGTCACGTCATTACAATGTACCTGTCTATATCGTCCAACTTCTGGTCAATGAGGGGCCCCATTTGATTGCAGGCACCTGATAAAAAATACAACAAATAGTTATCGATTTCATCCGTAGTTAATAATAATCCACCTTTGCAAAACAAAATACCAGATTAGCTTCTGCATACTGACATTTACTTTTGTCTCACTTACATTCACTTTACACAACATCAACCCTAAATTTAGTTTACCTTCCAACTGTAGTAACTCGACGCTGTCTGACTGGTTGTCTGTGGGATCTGCACTCTGGATCATCTGCAGTAGCTGGTCCATTTTGTCCTGAAAGATTTTAATAAATTTCCTGTGATGACACTTTACAGGTACATGTGATGAGTTAATCTTTTAATCCAGTATTGAAAAAAAATCTATCTTCCTGAAATAAGAATGAAACCTAGTCTATGTTTAGTCTATGATTTTTGGTCAGCTGGTGACAATTTTTAAATGGCAGATCCTATTTTGGAACAAAACTCTTAAATGTATTGATGCAACAGTGAGATCTCAATGAGGCAGAAAAAGCTTAGCAAGCAAGTGTTCACACCAGGGAACTTACTTCGTCTATATATACAGGCTCTTGTTCGGGCTCTATGGTCTCCACCTGGATGTCCTCACTGAATTGTACGCTCTTCTTCTCTGTCTTCACTGTAGATTTCCAAGTAACAGCGGATGTGGCAGCAGCAAAACAATGTAACAGTAGCAATCAGTTACACATACATAAGGAGGTCAGGATGTGCTGACCGGACATTCAGTAATGTTCCGATACGTGTACAAAAGATTGGTCTGGATGTCAGATGTAAATAAAAGTTACAATCTTATACAAGCTATTTCTTTTAGATCAATGTTTTTATTGTGTTTATATGTGTTATATTTAGAACACACAAAACATACAAATACAATTGAACAAGAACAAAAACCTCCCACCCCCCACCCTCTGCGGTCTCGAGGAAAACAAAAAACAAATAAACAAAAACAGAAATCACACCTTGCCTAGTCACTCTCCTCTAATTCTTGTGATGCTGAGGTCATTAGGACTGATACTTGTGCTGCTGTGCTTTTCCATAGGTCTATAGTTGATGGTTTGGCTTTGTTAATCCTTGCTGTAGAGAGCTCAAGCATGACTATGTCTAGAAAATACACCAACCACTGTTTTATACAAAGCGAGTGGGAATCTTATACAAGCTATTGACAAATTGTCATATGTGATTATAGTTACTTTTCTTGCAACCTGCTGTAACAAAAAGTAGAAACACACAACACAATAATGGTCAAAAGATTTCATCATGTTTGATGATTGGAGATGTTTTACACGAACGGAGGTAAACAAAAACAAAATAGCACACGTGCGGTATGAGTGTTTTGAGGGATGACACACTCGCAGAAGCATCATACAAAAGAATATGATGAACAAGCAACAAGCAATAATAAGAAAAGTGTGGCAAAGCAACAAACACTTGGATGTAATAAAAAAAAACATGACAAACCCCTACCAGACGTCAACAACAAAGCAAAGCTGATTACAGTGAAAACCATGGAATCTATTCTGCTAGATGACCAACCCCTTTCCGTCAGGGTTTTGACAATTTATTGGACATCTAAATTCACACACACACTATAACGATATACGCCAAACTAACATTAAACAGTTGACACTTGCGTGCACCAGCAAGTACGTGAATTCCTTTCAGAACATTTAAAAACAGCAATGAGTGTCACTGACATACTGTTGCACAATTATTACAATTATCATTTGTCACAGCCAGTGACCGCTGTATGTCATAATATTGTGAAATTAAAATAAAAAGAGTTGGAGGAAAAGACAGCAATGAGTTTTACAACTAAATAATAGAGCTTAAACTTCCTGTGGCATAACTACATCAGGACAGGACACTTCATAGATTATAAAAGTGACGCCAGAGGATAAACAGTTTTGTGGCCACACAGAATCCATTCTGGTAGCAATGAATGAGATGTTAAATGCATGGTGAATTGAAAAGAGCATGCACTAACTACGAGACAGTGCCAAGAACATAAAAGGAGCATATGAATGACTTATTAACAGTTCTGCACTTACAAAAGAAAAAAAAGATTCTGTATCAATACAGCAGACACTAGAAGTTGTTGTATCAGCATACGAAATGGAAAGAACTGTATGAAGCTCTCTCTAATAAGAGGTAATTTGTCCAAAATGCTATTTGCGAAGTACAGGCAGCGTTGCCGTTTACTGATCACTTTCTGTCTGACCAATGTCTTGACTATACTGTGTTCTTTGTGTTGTATGACCAGCTGTGTGCAAGTGATAAAATATTTTGCACTCTAGGATCAATAAAACAATATTGCTAATGGACTAAATGGGCTATCAAAGAACTAGAGACGGCATTGGTGGATAAAGGGTGTTTTGTGTGTGTGTGTGTGTGTGTGTGTGTGTGTGTGTGTGTGTGTGTGTGTGTTTGTACTCACTCATCTCAGGCTCTGCAGTGAGGTCAGCTGTGACAAAGTTAGAGGGGAACAACCCCACTCCCTGGTATGTTTCCCCTTTCCACCAGTTGGGGTCACTGAAATAAAAAAAGAAAACCCTCAGACATGATCAAACAACAGATTGAAATTGTTGTCTTCTCTGTGCTGCTTTAAGATCTCATTAAATATTCAACAGATTAGATAAGAAGACCATTTCACGCCTTAGTTTGCACAGTTTCAAGCTTCTCTAAAAACATCTGGATATTTTCACCAAACTCAGAATACCATCTAGCCCTCTCCAATCCTCTCAGTCATGTGAGGGCAAATCCTTGCCTGCTGTTTTTACCCGCTTATGATTTGTATGTGTAAAAATTCACCTATCGTCCAGGATAGTGATGATTTCTCCTGACTTGAAGGTGAGCTCATTGTCCTCAGCGGCCTCAAAGTCGTAGATGGCACGGACTTTCCTGCCGTCGGACTTGTTTGAGGAGAGCAGGCTGGAAGTGTTTGGGTAAAGGCTCGACAGGGAGGTCTGCGGCTGCTGACGTTGCTCCTTTAGCGACAACTCAATAGCTGCACACAAAAGAGACAGATACGTGAAATCATACATTTGCCCTTGAGAGTCCTTATTTTTTGTTGAACATCTGCAATGCATTAATCCAGTGTAAACAGTGAGTTATGCAAGTCACAATGTAAATAAAGAATTAAAGGTGTTAGTGTGCATGCACTTGCACGCTTCTTCAAAGGCATTTCTCCATTGCCAGAGAATTGAAAAACTTAAGCATTTCAGTGTGCAGTAATGGTCGACCATCAGCTCCTTACCTTTGGCCAAGTCTTCTTCTTCTTTTTTGTTTGTTGAGGTGGAGGGATCCTTTGCCACTAAAGCAGGGCTTGCTTTTGCTTGCTCTGCAGCCTGTGAAAAAATATAAAATTGCATGCTCAGGTAAATCAGCAACTAGAAGAATAAAAGGATGAGTGTGGGTCTCAATGTTTAAGCAAAACAACATGAAATTCCCCAATTAAATAAAAACATTTTTATGTTAGATCATTTTTTGGCATTTTGCCTTTATTAGGCAATGAAATATGGGAAGCAAAAGACATGCAACAAAAGGTCCTCGGCCGGAATCAAAATGGAGACGTTTTTAGTTGTTGATGGTATGGCTTTCAACCACTAGTCTAACAGGAAAGCCTTAAATACAGCAAAAAAATACACTGAGTATGCTAAAGATAAAATAAAACCCCAGTCTATACCACCCTATACACCTACCTGGGACCCGACAGCTGGGAAAGTTACACCCTGCTCGCGTAGATTCTTGATCATAGCTGAGATCAGACTGAGTTGGGGATCGTTGCGGAAGTCCTCTGCCCACTCCACCATCAGGGCTTTCAGCTTTTCACACACTTTGGGGTGGCCCTGGGGACAAGCATTAAAAGGCACATCATGAGA